>NW_017727100.1:41518-105894 GCF_001865875.1 Lupinus angustifolius | reverse complement strand
TAGCATTGCATACTATTGTTTAGAATTGATTAGAGAGCATATTTTCGTGATTTACTTTGTAATTGGCAAAGAGAAATGCATGTGTGAGGAAGAGAAATTAACATGCTTTGTTGAAGTTGTTCATGGTGTATTGCATGTTGTTCTCATCCATTCTTTCTTACATGTTCATGCATTCTTGATACAGATTTTTAGAGAAATATTCTGTGTTTACTGTTTTGTATTAACTCACATATGCATGATGGCTTGTGTTACTTGAGAGTGGGTTAATAGTTGAGTTTTTCATAGTTATAATTTGAGCATTTTTGTGCTTGGTAAAACTCTGTTTTTTGTATTTTGTTTTGTACTTTGGGTTAGTCTCTTGGTGTCTTACAACCATTGAGATAGAGTGATTCTTCACCACGACTAAGAGGTCTTGAATTGAGAACGAGGATCTTGGTTGGGGCTGAATCATAAGAAAGGTTTTCTCAGGCGATAGGGATAGTCAAACCAAGGATTAGAGGTTCTAGGAATTCAAGAAAGAAGCATCTTGAGTCTTGTAAATGGAATTGGTGTATGTGATTATACTAAGTGTTCAGTATAGTGAAGAAGAAAATCTCCCAAGATCAGAAGGGGAGGCCTGGATGTAGTTTGCAGTGGACCGCAAACGAACCAGGATAAAAATCCATTTGTGCAAGTTGTTCTCTCTTAATCTTCTTTATAATTCTTTATTTTTTAATTCGAGTTTGAAGCTGATATTTTGCATGCTTATACCTTGCTATATCCTTGTTAATATTGCATAAAGATATCTATTATGTATCTGCTTATCTGTTGATAAATAACTGTGCAAATAGTTACTTTGATAATTCTGTTTTTGTTGTGTGTTAATCGATTAAGCCCACTGCTTAATCGATTAACTAGGTTGTTTTCCAGAACTGGGTTTTTGTGTGAGAAGTGGTAATTGATAACCGCTACACCTATTCAACCACCCTTTTAGGTGTGTTTAGGCCACTGATACCTAACAAGTGGTATCAGAGCTAGTACTTTGTGCTAGCTCAACCGTATCCGTGTGATCCTAAGGGAATTAAAATGGGTTCCACGAACCCCTTTGGCGGTGATGGCGCATCCATTAACCGCCCTCCCGTATTCAATGGCGATGGATACGCCTACTGAAAAGTCCGGATGAAGATCTTTATTGAGGCCACTGATTCGGATATTTGGGAATCCGTAATCAGCGGGCCATTCGCCCCACTTCACTTAGTGGATGACGAACCGAAAGAAAAACCTAAATGTTTGTCGACCGATGAGGAGCGCAAGAAGGTTCAGTATAACCTACACGCCAAAAATATAATTACCTCGACACTATCATATGACGAGTTCTTTCGGGTATCTCTATGTCAAAGTGCCAAGGAGATGTGGGACACTTTACAAGTGACTCACGAAGGCACTAGTAAGGTCAAGCACGCTAGGCTGAATGTGCTTACATATGAATACAAATTATTTCGTATGTTACCAAGTGAATCAACTAGCGATATGCAAAAACGATTCACTCATATTATAAACCATATGATTTCTCTAGATAAAATGTTTACCATAGGATAAGTCACTAACAATGTTTTACGTTGTCTTGACAGGAGATGGCAACCTAAAGTGACGGCTATCATGGAGTCTAAGGATCTTGATTCCATGCCTTTGGCAACACTATTCGGAAAGCTTCAAGAGCATGAGATGAAGCTTGGACGTCTGACCATGCATGAAGAGTCTGACCGCAAAAGGAAGGCAATATCTCTTAAAGCTACAACATCACAACCTACTGAAGAGATAGATAATGACGACTCTGACTCTAACATTGAAGAAGAAATGCTAAACTTTTTCGTGCAAAAGTTTGGGAAATTCTTGAAGAAGAAATGAGGTTTCAAGTGATTTCAAAAGAAAGAGGCGCAAGAATCAACAAGAAAAGGCAAGAATAAAGAACGCTTCACTTGCCATGAATTTGGTAAGTCGGGTCACATGAAATTCCAATGTCCCACTTACTTGAAGAAAGTTGATTCAGAAAAGAGCACTCCCCAGGACTTCAAATCGAAAAAAGCTTACATTGTTTGGGATATACCGGAGGAAGAAATGACATCAAGCACCTCGGATGAAGAGGAGACCGCCAAGCTATGCCTAATGACTATAACAGATGAGGCTTGCGGGTAGTACAATGGATGCTAATAATGATGTATATTCTTACACATCATCCTTTTATGATGATTCTCCTTCATATGATGTTTTATATGATGCTTATGTCGAGATGCATGAAGAACTAAATGAAAGTGCAAAGTATCAAGGATAGCACTAGCATGTCTTTGCCTATGTTTTGATGAAGAAAAGGTTCTAACAAAGCTTGAAGATGGCTCAACAATCAATAGGCCTAATGCTCATTTGGTCATATCTAGACTAGGGTGTAAATTGAGTCTATAATCTAAGTAGTCTGGGATGTGTGCCGTAGTAAGTGAGTATAGGTGAGATGAACCTAGATGCTAGTCTCTTAATCCATCTTAATTTTCATATCATATTCATGAGACATATCATCTAGTTAATTGTATGTTCATGCATCTATCATACATGTTATATGTGCATATTAGGCATAATATAATTGGTAAAGCATGTATATATATTGTGCATAACATATGAGAAGTTTACCATTTGAAACATATGTATAAATGTTCCAGTTAATCAATTAACGTGGTAACTTAATCGATTAACTCAACTGCTTTTCTTTTAAATATGTGTTTTCTGTTTCAACTGCATTTTGTGTCATTATGTTGCCCTATTAATCGATTAAAGAGAAGTTCTGTTTTAACTGTTTAACTGTTTTTGCAATGAATGTAACCACCTATGCTCTATGCTATAAATACAAGCTTTATATAGAAACCCATAGCATTGCATTCTATTGTATAGGGGTGTTTAGAGAGCATTTTGCATACGTGTTTTTACTGTATTTTTGCAAGAGAGTTGCATGCGTGAGAAGAGAGATTATGTTGGTTTAATTGATGTTATATGCTTACTATTTTTGCATAACTTTGTATCCATTTTTATCTTGCTTACATGATCATGCATTAGATTCTGTTAGAGAGAAATTATCTGTATACTGATATTGATTAACTCATTTGAATATTGATGGCTTAAGTGGTTAGTAAAAGGGTTAATCTTTGAGTCTTTATCTTGTCATATTTTAAGCATTATTGTGCTTAGTATACCTTGTTGTTTAACGTGTTTTTTGTGTAGTCTGGATTTGTCTCTTGGTGTGAGATCACCACAGAGATTGAGGTTCTTCACCAAGGCTAGGAGGTCTTGATTTGAGGATAAGAATCTTGGCTGGGGCTAGTTCGCGAGAAAGGTTTTCTCATAGGCGAAGGGTGGAGTCAAACCAAGGATTTAGAGATCCTAGATTTCAAGAAGGGAGCGTCCTATGTGCTTGTAATTGAATTGGTATTTGTATCCATATTTCAATATTGTGAAGAAAGAAAATCTCCCTGATCCAGAAGGGGAGGCCTGGATGTAGTTTGTAGTAGACCGCAAACGAACCAGGATAAAAATCCTTTTTGCATTGTTCTTTCTCTCTTTATCTTCTTTATGTTTCTTTCCATTATAAATTGAATATGTAATTGAAAAGTTGGATATTTGTTTACTGCCATATACTTAATAATTGTACGAAAAAATATGTGTATTATATCTGTTCAATTTTGTTTTAATTACTTTGCAAATTGCTTGTCTAATCATTCTGTTATATGCAATAGTTAATCGATTAAACCTTGTTGTTAATCGATAAACTGGGTTGTTTTCCAGCAGTTGGGTTTTGGTTCAAGAAGCGGTAATTGTTAACCGCTGCACCTATTAAACCCCCCCCCCCTTTAGGTGTTCATAGGCCACTGATACTTAACACTAAAGAAATTAGCATGAATTAGGGCCGATAGAAAAAACGTAATTTTGCTAAATGATCAGACAATAATATAACTACAAAAAGAATTAGATGAGTTAAAACTGCAAAATAAAACCTTAGATCTAATTTTTTCTTGTAATTCATGCGACTGCTCTAACGATAAATTATGTCAAACAACTACTTGTGAGTCTTGCGAGGACTTGAAAAATGAGAATTTATAACTAAATGAAATGCTCGCAAAACTTACAAATAGTCAACACCAATTAGATACCTTGCTAAGTAAAACGAGAAACATTGGTGACCACACTGGATTAGGGTATATCCCCCCATCCGATAGAAATAGACCATATAGGAAACCTATAACTCGTGCTAATAAAAAGTCTTATAATAAAAATAGAGTTTCTACATGTTTCTATTGTGGCACACATGGTCACATCTCTTACTCCTGCTACATCAGGAAATATGGGATACCTAGTGGTGTTTACGCTTGGGTGAAAAAGGAAGATAACTCCCTAGTTACTAACAGAAAAGGACCCAATATAATTTGGGTACCTGAAACCGGCAAGTGATCTCTTTTTGTAGGTATCTCTTCGAACACATGGGCCACATTGGTATCTTGACAACGGGTGTTCAAGACATATGACAGGAGATAAGTAAAAATTCCTAGACCTATCATTGAAAGAAAAAGGTTTCGTCAAATACGGAGACAATAATAAAGGGAAGATCCTAGGCACCGGAAAAATTGACAATTCAACTCATGCTATAATCGAGAATGTTCTATACGTCGAAGGTTTGGAACATAATCTGTTGAGTATTAGCCAACTATGCAACAAAGGTAATCGTGTGTCATTTGATTCTGATTGTTGTATAATTTGTGATGTTTTATCTAATAATGTAAAGTTTATCGGTTATCGTGTTAATAACATTTATATGGTTGATCTGGAGGATGTCACTTCCTTATTTTCAAAATGTTTTATTTCAAAAGAAGATGACATCTGGCTTTGGCATAGACGAGTCGCTCACATTCATGTGAAGCATCTAGAAAAATTATCTAAAAATGATTTGGTTATTGGTATGCCAAAACTTGATTTTCAAACTTAGGATTCTTGTGACATGTGTCAAAAATGTAAACAAGTAAAGAATAATTTTAGTAAAAAGAATGCGATATCCACTACTAGACCTTTGGAGCTTCTCCATATGGACTTGTTTGGACCATCGCAAATCATGAGTTTTGGTGGAAGTTTTTACGCTATGGTAATTGTCGATGGTTTTTCTAGATTCACATGGACCTTATTTTTGGCATCTAAAGCGATGCATATAAATCTTTTAAATGTTTTGCCAAACAAATTCAAAATCAGTCTAACCTTAAAATTGTTTACATACGATCCAACCATGGCGGAGAATTTGAAAATCATAAGTTTAATAAATTTTGTAATAAGCATGACATCATGCATCAGTTCTCGGCTCCCCGTACCCCTCGACAAAATGGAGTTGTTGAGAGGAAAAATAAAGTTCTAGAGGAACTCACAAGGACCATGCTAAATGAGAGCAATGCTTCCAAATATTTCTGGGTTGATGCAGTACACACTGCCTGTTATGTAATGAATCAAATACTTCTTAGACTTACTTTTTTGAAAACCCCATATGAGATTTTAAAAGGTCGAAAACCGATTATTGCTCATCTTCATGCATTCGGGTGCAAATGTTTTATTTTAAACAATGGAAAAAGATCTTTGGAAAAATTTGACTCGAAGGCTCATGAAGGCATATTCCTACAGTATTCATAACATAGTAAGGCTTTTCGTGTGTTTAATAAGTATACCATGCAAGTAGAAGAATCTACTCATGTTCATTTTCACGAATCTTCTCCAAAAGAGAAGAGAAAGGTCTTTTATGATGATATTTTAGGTGCACTAGAAAAAGCTTATTCAAAGGACATGAACCAAAACAAAGAAGAAGATGCAGAGCAAATAGTACAAGATGAGCATCAGGACATGCCTATTGCATGGAAAACCAAAAAGGATCATCCACTAGACAAGATGTTAGGTGACATATCTACGGGGGTGGTAACCCGTAGTTCTTTACGTAATTTTTGTAATTTCGTTGCATTTGTGTCTCAAATAGAGACAAAGACCATCGATGAAGCCATCGAGGATGTACACTAAGGTATAACTATGCAAGAAGAGCTAAACCAGTTTGAGCATAATAATGTATGGGACTTGGTCCCTAAACCAAAAGAGCATCTTGTGATTGGCACCAGATGGGTCTTTCATAACAAGCTAGATGAATCTCGCTTGATCATTAGAAATAAGGCTCGCTTAGTGGCCAAAGGCTACAACCAGGAGGAACGCATCAATTATGATGAGACCTTCGCTCTTGTAGCCAGACTTGAGGCCATTAGGATGATTTTCTCCTTCACATCGATCATGAACTTTAAGCTCTTCCAAATGGATGTTAAGAGCACATTTTTAAATGGCTATATTCAAGAGGAGGTATACGTAGACCAACCACCAAGTTTTGCAAACTTCAAATACACGAACCATGTGTATAAACTCAAGAAGGCCCTTTATGATCTGAAACAGGCTCCCAAAGCCTGGTACGATAGATTGAGTTCCTTCCTATTAGACGAAGGGTTCGAAAGAGGTTTGGTCGACATCACTCTCTTTATCCATAGATTAGATAATCAGGTTTTACTTATTCAAATATATGTTGATGATATAATCTTTGGATCTACTAATGACATCATTTGTAAGGAATTTTCTGAATTGATGCAGGGCGAGTTCGAGATGTGGATGATGGGTGAGCTGACCTTCTTCCTTGGGCTTCAAATTAAACAAATGGAAAGTGACATCTTCATTCATCAATCGAAATATTGCAAGGAATTACTAAAGAAATTTGATATGGAGAAATGTAAAGATGCATCTACACCTATGGTGTCTGCATGTTATCTTGATAAAGACGAAAAAAGAAAAGCTATTGAGGTAACCAAATATCGTGGGATTATCGGCTCATTATTCTATTTGAGTGCAAGCTGCCCCGATATTATGTTTAGTGTTTGTATGTGTGCTATATTTCAAGATTGGCCTAAAGAATCACATTATATTTATGTTAAACGCATCATGAGATATTTAAAAGGAACAATAAATATGGGATTATGGTATCCTAGGGATGCCTCATTATCCTTGGTAGGTTACTCTAATTCTGGCTTCACTGGGTGTAATTTGGATCGAAAGAGCACTAGTGGGACTTGTCATCTCTTAGGCAGTTCCTTAGTGGCATGGCACAACAAAAAGAAAGCATGCGTTGCTTTGTCCACCGCAGAAGTGGTATACATTGTCGTTGGCATGTGTTGCGCTCAAATCCTTTGGATGAAGCAGCAACTTAAGGACTTTGGGCTTAAACTAGAAAAGATACCCATTAAGTGTGATAATACGAATGCCATCAACCTTTCCAAGAATCCCATTTTCCATTGAAGAACCAAGCATGTTGAAATAAGGCTTCATTTTTTACGTGATTATGTTCAAAAAGGTGAATGTGTGCTAGAATTTATAGAAACCTCTAAGCAATTTGCGGATATTTTCAGCAAGCCCCTCTCACGAGATACTTTCTATGTTCCTCGAAGAGAACTATGAATCCTTGATGAAAAATATCTTGATTGAGTTTATGTTATTGCCTTGCATGATTATTTGCCTTGTATGATTCAAAATGAAAACATGTTGAATGCTGGTTATTCTTTGTATGATCCATGATTCTATAAATAAGCTCTATATATATATATATATGTGAATGCTCAATATTGCATTTTTGAAAGTTTGAAATCCTTGCATGCTTTTAAAACATCCAAAACGCTATATCTGATGCTATTTAATCGATTAAGGCATTATGTTAATCGATTACCAGAGTGCAACCTTTTAAACCTGTTATTTTTAACTCAGGTTAATCGATGAAGACTAGCATTTAATCAATTAACGACACCAATATAATAGAAAAAGAAGCGTTTTTAGACACTTTTTCAAAACCTCCGTCATCCTTTTTTCTCTCAAATCTCAGAGGAACAAATTCAACATCATTCCTAAACTCTAACCTAGCCTAAAGCCGAATATTCCAACCCCATTTCCACTCCATAAACCTTCTCCATCGCTAATTTCCAAGAAATTCGGTTTCCCCCAAATTCCAAACCCTAAATTAGGTTTTTGCGTGAAACCTTCCATTAAACCTTCAACTCAGTACGATTTTCAGCTAAATGGAGATAGGACATGCAAAAAGGGTAAAGACAACCGCTCAACGTCTACCACATGCTCCAAAACCTGTGCCATCAAGTCAAAAGGCAAGGCAGGACTGTGGGGACCCATATTATTCGCTAATTCTGCAAGAAACTCGGTTGCTTAAGTTTCAGGGAAGGAAACCTACATACATAAGGTTTGCGAATCTAACCTGGGTAGCAGAACAGAACTTCGATTTTCCGCATGGTTTGCAAGCACAAGGGGTTGTTCCCTTCTTGGAATGGAAAGGTAATATCTACCCTGCTCTAGTTAGGGAATATTATGCAAATTTTAGATACAGGGATGGAAAGTATTGGTCTATGATTACTGGAAAATTGTTTGAGCTGAATGATGATATATTCATGAATGTGGGTGGTTTATCGTGTAATGGTGCTAGTTTAGGAGATTGTGGTTGGAAAAACAAAAACACTTTTGATTGTGCTGAAATGTATAAATCATGTTTGAGGAGACCTCAATTGTTTGTTCAGGGTGAATTAACAAAAGTTAGGTCGTTGTCCATAGAGAATAGGCTTCTGCATTATTTGATTGCCTATATTTTGATTCAGAGGAACACAAATCATGCACAACCTACCGCGAGTGATTTGAGGTTCATTTCTGTTGTGAAGGAGAATGTGATGATCAACTAGCCTGAAGAGATTCTGAAGGTCATGTACAGTGTCTCTACATCACAATCAAAGTTGTTTCCCTATAATATTTTCATTTCGCGCATTATTGACTATTTGCATATTGATTTTTCTGATACTATAGTTGTGGAATGTTCTGATAAGGATCATTTGATTGGTGAGAGTCTGATTCACAAGATGGGCATATACAAGTATGCCAACACATGGCAATATCATGAGGATTTTAACATTGTCAACCTTGTCCCCTCTAGTAAGGATGATCAAGATGATACTCAAGAGCCAAATGCTACTCAGGGGGAGTCTTCTGGACATGCATCACAATAAACAGTTTTTGGACAAGCTTACATGGATGTTATGGAACAACGTCTCAACAACATGATGGATCTTCACTTTCAGTCTCAGAAGGACTCATACCATACGGATTTGGAGATTTTTGAGGAGCGTCAGAATGCTTACATTAATAACCATTATCAATCCTTGAGGAACTTCGTTCATACAACTGTTGAGTCACAAAACAGGAGGTTGTGGGTAGAGTTCAACAAGTTGAGCACCCTCATCAAAGGTGGTGGTAGCTCGACCATTCCTAACGACAAAAACCCTCCATCACATCCCTAGTTAGGAAGCCTTAGATGTTTAGGTTTATCCTTCCTAGTTTATGGACTACATTGTTCTGAGAGAATCCCTTTTGGGAGGATTCTGAATTGTTTATTGATGGTTCTTGAATGTAAGCCTTTTGAATACATTTATGAATTTTTGTATTCCTTTTGAAACTTATTGTTTTGTTGGGGAATGTTGGTCGTGAGTAGGTTTGGCCGTGGCTTTTGGAAATGGGTTAAGGGTGATTATGATGTGTAGGGAAATTATTGTAGTCGTGGTTTTTGGGGGAGTATAGTATTGGTTTTAAGGCTGAGTTGTGACAATTTTGTAGGTTGGATTTTAGGGATTGTGTGTAGGGATTTTTTTGGCCGTGAGTTGTTGTGGGTTTAGTGGTGATAGAAGAATGTGGAGAAGATTGAAGGGGGAAGGCGCCACAAGCTGGATGCTTGATAAGCCTAAGGAATTTCGCCAAAAGGAAAGGAACCTTGATAAGAAAATGGCCTTGGTACATCCAAGAAACTAATATTGCCATACTCACCTAGTAAGTCCAATTTGTAGGCAATATTGTTGATTCTTCCTAGGACACGAAATCCCCCACCCCTTGGGCCATGGTTTAGATCTCCTTTGAGAACGAAAGCTCTCATTTCTCATATGGACCTGAACCCAATCTCCTGGTTCAAACATTATTGCTCATCGCCTATTGTTTTCTTGTTTGGCATGACTTTTTGTCTTCTTTTTAATTTAGGAGTTGAGTTGCTCATGTAGTTTCTTCCCCCATTTGGTATCTCCTTGGGGAATATATCATTGGATACCTACAGAAAATCTTTAACAAATTTAGGCAACCCAATATTAGTAGTAGTGTTAGTGTTTAGACGAAATTTCCTACAATGGAGTAGGTACATGTGTGGCTTTGACAGCAAAGCATCCTTTATCTCCCTTTTTGAGACTAGAAAACTTTATTTTTTTTTATTTTCATCTTTCTCTTTTTTTTCATTTTTCTTTTCTTCTTCTTTTTCATTTTCTTTTTTCTTTGGATCATCTCTTTCTTTTGCTTTTTGCTCTTCTTTTTTCTTGATCCATTTTTTTTTATCTTCACCCACTTTTTTGGGGACAAGGGTGAAAGTACAATTTTTTGATCTCGATGTACAATAGTATATTTATTGGGAAACCCATCATGTATGACTCTCCGGTCATATTGCCAAGACCTACCAAGCAGCATATGGTTGGCCTCCATTGTGACCATGTCACACATCACTATATGTTCATACTTCCCTATTGCAAATGGAACCTCCCCTTGCTGGTTTACTACCATCTCAACAACCTCACTGAGCCACTGCAGTCGGTAAGGATTTGGGTGGGTCCTTGTCACAAGGTTTAGTTTGGTCACTAACCTTGTGCTCACCATGTTGGTACAACTACCACCATCAATAATGAGGGAACAAATGTTTCCAGCCACCAAGCATCTCGTATGGAAGTTGTTCTCCCTCTGATCCTCCTCATTCTCCTTCACTTGGCTCCCTAAGAGCCTCCACACCATGAGTAGGTCACCATCAGGTATCATAACATCTCCATCACTATCTTCCTTACTTGAAGTCTCAGATTGAGATTCCACTACTCCATTTTTCACCACCATGGTCCTCTTGGTTGGACACTGAGAAGCAATGTGTGCATTCCCAAGACATTTGAAGCACTTGACCTCCCTGCTTCTAGTTGTGGCCTCCTCGACCTTCTTCCTTTGTGAGGTACTCACGGCCTCCTTGGTTGTGGTATCCTCATTTTTCGATTGGTCCTTCCAGCCTGAAGTTTGAAACATTGTTGTAGTTGTAGAGGAGTATTTAGATTTCCTCCTCTTTAATTGTGCTTCTATCTTTATGGCCTGTAGTACTAGGTCCTCCAATTCTACATAGGGCTTCAGCTCCACCACATCCTGGATGTCTTGATTGAGTCCATGAAGGAACTATGCCATAGTGGCCTCACGGTCCTCATGGAGGTTAGATCTCAGAAGAGCCAACTCCATTTCTTTGTAATACACATCCACATATTTGTTGCCTTGGGTCAGCCTCTAAAATTTGTTGTGTATGTCCCTCTGTTAGGAACCTGGGACAAACCTCTTTCGCATTACGATCTTCATCACATCCCAAGTGTCAACAGGTTCAGCATCACACCTACGCCTTTCCTTCTGAAACTGGTCCCACCACACCATGGCATACTCCTTGAATTCCAAGGCTGCCACCTTGACGCTTTTCTCCTCAGAATAATTATGGCAGTAAAAAACTTGCTCCATTTTTAACTCCCACTCCAGATAGGCTTCAGGATTATTCATCCCCATAAAGGTAGGGACTTTAATCTTGACCCTATCCATTCGATCATCCATCCTCCTCTCCCTATGGCCACCATCATCATTCCTCATCTCCCTCTGCCTCCTTCTCCTTTCTGGTTCAGAACCACTCGAACCACTACTATGTTGCCTTCGATTTTGTTAAACCCGCATCTCCTCCATTTATTGTTAGAGGTCTCAGAATTGTGCACTAATTTCATGAAGTGTTTTCAAATAGGTCGTGGTCCTGGGGGACTCGACTGCATCTCTTGTAGGACTAGACATTTTCTTACATTCTCTCGACTCTTTTCTCTCAAAGTGTTTAATGTGTTTCGCTCCCTCACTTTTCTCTCTATTTCTCCTTGAGTTCTTGATAAAATCAAGTTAACCAAGAGTTGTTCCCAATATGGCGAACCCACAGACATAACAAACAAAATGTAATGAAAAAGGTAGACTCTTTTTGTTAGATTTCGGTTTTGTTGAGGCAAGGGTAAAAGGCAAAAAAAAATTTGTATTTTCGGTTTTGTGGATATAAGGGAAAAAAGGCAAGATTTGTTTTTTGTATTTTCGTTTTGATTTAGACAAGAAACTTAAAATTTGACTTACATAAGACTAGCTCTGATATCACTTAATAGAATCCCTTTTGGGAGGATTCTGAATTGTTTGTTGATTGTTCTTGAATGTAAGCCTTTTGAATGAATTTATGAATTTTTGTATTCTTTTTAAAACTTATTGTTTTTTTTTGGGAATGTTGGTCGTGGGTTGGTTGGTTGCTGGAATGGTTTGTTTTTAGTGTTTATGGAATAGGTTTGGTCGTGGCTTTTGGGAATTGGTTAAGGGTGATTATGATGTATAGGGAAATTATTGTAGCCATGGTTTTTGGGGGAGTATAGTATTGGTTTTAAGGCTGAGTTGTGACAATTGTGTAGGTTGGATGTTAGGGATTGTTTGTAGGGATTTGTTTGGCCGTGAGTTGTTGTGGGATTAGTGGTGATAGAAGAACGTGGAGAAGATTGAAGGGGGAAGGTGCCACAAGCTGGATGCTTGATAAGCCTAAGGAATTTCGCCACAAGGAAAGGGACCTTGATAAGAAAATGGCCTTGATTCAACCAAGAAATTAGGAGAAATCTCAACTAGCCATGGAAGTTATCCAACTAAAATCTCAATTATTTTATTCCATATGCAATTTGGTAACAAATAGGGAAGGGAACTCTGCCAGCTACCCCAATTCCCACGTGAATAAAAGAGTAAAACACATTGATAGACTTTCCTAATTCATATTCCCATATGATTTTTGTGTTTAAGGCAAGATTTTGAATGTTGAGTGAATCCTCCTTGGCTATCACGTCCCTATTCAGGTTTGTAGGCTGAATACATTCCTTTGGTACAATGAAGGAAAGAATCCATTGCCTTGAATGATTTCCAGACGTGCTGCCCTCATTAAGGAAAGGAGTTATGCTTGAGTATCTCCTTGAGTTCACACCTCCAAGCCTCAATAAGGAAGGTTTTTGTGGCCATTTATTCCTTTAAAGCCTTTCCGAAATAGATTGATCTTCATAAGGCAGGATTTGAAGTTGTTTGACACACCCAAATCCAGTATAATATGGCCAGCCATGAGTTCATACGCCCAAGCCTCAATAAGGAAAGATTTTATGACCTTTTATTCCCTAGATGCCTCTCCAAACGAATTGAACTCAATAAGGCAAGGTTTTAAAATTGTCCTGCATTGAATTCACACTTCCAACCTAAATAAGGAAGGCATTAATATGCTTCCTTCCTTGGTCTTCATGCCCTTATCCTGGAAGGAAAGTTTGTACCTGATTACATAATTATATGGTATCCAAAATATAAAGATAATGTTGGTCACATTAAGCCAAAATACAACCCAAAAGGAAAGTCTTAATTTGTTCTTAACATAAGGAAATAAAATAACTCCTAAGCTATATGTGGGCATGATGATCCCACTTTATTAAATGAAACTTCCACATGCCTCATTCAACCCTCCTTGGTTGTGACCAACTTGGGCTTTTTCCTCAAGGATTATGCAATGAATGGGCTTGGTCTCTTTACTAGCCTTTGTTGATTCTACCACTTCTCCTACTAGTTGATTGAGAGTTTGATGTGCCTTCTTGGTTTTGGACCGGGTCGTGGGCCCTCCTAGCCCACTTAGCTCTTCTTCATTGATGGGCCTCGGTGGGTTCATATCATGTTCCTTGTTTCCCTCTTGAGAACTTATTTTCTATTTTTTGCTTTTGCATATTTGGGTTGTAATAGCTTAAACACTTATCTTCTGCTGAACTTGCGTTGGTACTATGTTGATTTGCACCTTACTGATTTGCAATTGAAACAATTCTTTAATGATTTCAAATTGTCTTTCTCATGTTTAAATGGTTAATTATGTCACAAATAGTATAGATTTATGTTTAATGGATCTTGGTCATGTTTGGTGTATGTATCCATATTGAGTGATTAAGCCTGTTGCTTACTGTTCAATTATATCACTGCTTAATCATTTCATGCTTAATTTGAATTAACATAGTCTTCCATGCCATTAAATCAGTTATGTTGATATTTGCTGTCCATTTAATCGATTATGCTCTACTGTTAATCTATTAAATCATGTATAAATGAGCATTTGTTCAATTTTCTTACAGCTAGTTGATTAATTAATAGCCCAAAATTAATTGACTAATTACAGTCTATCATAACCCTAATAACTCTTCTGACTTTTGACTAGAATTAAATATTTGTATCTTTTTTATAATGTCAAAAGGGGGAGAAAGGTTGCTTGTTGTGTTTGATGTTATTTGCAGGTTGTCATAAAAGCTTCCGTGTTTTAATCATTGCTTACATAAGGGGGAGAGCAAAGCGCCAACTTTGATTTCACAACCATTATGCAAATGTACAACATCATCAAGCTAATTCATCAAATATAACATATTATTTGTTGTGGTGTTTGTCATCATCAAAAATGGGGAGATTGAAAGTGCAAAGTGTCAAGGATTGCACTAGCAATTTTTTACCTATGTTTTGATGAAGACAAGGTTTTATTAAAGCTTGAAGATGACTCAACAATCAACATGCCTAAAACTCATTGGTCATATCTAGACTAGGTTATATCAATATAGTCATATTTCTAATGGGATGTGTGCCTTAGTGAGTGAGTATAGGTGAGGTAAACCTAGATGCAAGTCTCACAAGCCATTATAATTGTCATATCATATTCATGAGACACATCATCTAGTTTATTGTATGTTCATTCATTTATCTTACATGTTATATGTGCATATTAGGCATAATATAATTGCTAAAACATGTGTAGCAGTTAAGCATAACATATGAGTAAGTTTGCCTTTTTAATCACGTTTTTAATATGTTGGTTAATCGATTAACATGGTGACTTAATCGATTAACTCAACTGTTTTCTGTTTTAACTGCTTAAGTGAATGTAACAGTTTGAAGGGTCAAATATGTTTTGTATAAGTTTAGGAAAATTGCAGAAATGAGTAACATACACATAACATTACATGCTATTGTTTAGATTTGATTAGAGAGCATATTTTCGTGATTTACTTTGTAATTGGCAAAGAGAAATGCATGTGTGAGGAAGAGAAATTAACATGCTTTGTTGAAGTTGTTCATGGTGTATTGCATCTTAATCTCATCCATTCTTTCTTACATGTTCATGCATTCTTGATACAGATTTTTAGAGAAATATTCTATGTTTACTATTTTGTATTAACTCACATATGTATGATGGTTTGTGTTACTTGAGAGTGGGTTAATAGTTGAGTTTTTCATAGTTATAATTTGAGCCTTTTTGTGCTTGGTAAAACTCTGTTTTTGTATTTTGTTTTGTACTTTGGGTTAGTCTCTTGGTGTCTTACCACCATTGAGATATAGTGATTCTTCACCAAGAGTAGGAGGTCTTGAATTGAGAACGAGGATCTTGGCTGGGGCTAGATCGCGAGAAAGGTTTTCTCAGGTGATAGGGATA
This sequence comes from Lupinus angustifolius, assembly GCF_001865875.1. Classification (NCBI taxonomy): domain Eukaryota; kingdom Viridiplantae; phylum Streptophyta; class Magnoliopsida; order Fabales; family Fabaceae; genus Lupinus; species Lupinus angustifolius. The sequence continues at coordinate 90,176 of NW_017727100.1, read as the reverse complement.
GTCAAACCAAGAATTAGAGGTTCTAGGAATTCAAGAAATAAGCATCTTGAATCTTGTAAATTGAATTGGTGTATGTGATTATACTAACTGTTCAATGTCGTGAAGAAGAAAATCTCCCAAGATCATATGGGGAGGCCTGGATGTAGTTTGCAGTGGACCGCAAACGAACCAGGATAAAAATCCATTTGTGGAAGTTGTTCTCTCTTAATCTTCTTTATAATTCTTACTGTTTTAATTCGAGTTTGAAGCTGATATTTTGCATGCTTATACCTTGCTATATCCTTGTTAATATTGCATAAAGATATATGTTGTATCTCTACTTATCTGTTGATGAATAACTGTGCAAATAGCTGCTCTGATAATTCTGTTTCTGTTGTATGTTAATCGATTAAGCCCACTGGTTAATCGATTAACTGAGCTGTTTTCCAGAACTGGGTTTTGGTGCAAGAAGCGGTAATTGATAACCGCTACATCTATTCAACCCCCCTTACATGTGTTTAGGCCACTGATACCTAACAAACATTACTTCAACAGTGTACACGCTTGAACGGGTACCACTATACATGTGCTCGCTCATAGATACTGCCCATAGTTTGAAAATTTGTTTTTGAAACTCATGAGTACCCATTTGTAACCTTGCCCATACTCATGCTTATGTGAATTTTATCATGTATCCGAGTTTTGCTTGCCATACCTACAAATATATAGAGCACAACACTAAAATGTTAACCTTTTGTGTGTGAATTGTTTGGATCAAATTCCAATGGTTCCCTTTCAAATCTTAATCCACGAATTCCTGTTAGTTGCCTAAATGTCCAAACCTCAACAATAAAATTTATTAATAAATAAAATAAAAATTAACCAAATGATACAATTTGAAGGGTGCATTACTCACTCCACAAAAGAGTAGATGAAGCTAGGAAAGCGAATATTAAGCAAATTCCAGACATGCAGAAAAATTAAGTCCACACCTCCTCTACATGGAACCTAGAGTTCTCGAAAATGATTTTATTCCTAACAAATCATAAAGACCAGATAATAACAAACCAAATAGCCAAACCTTTGCTATATTTTTAATAAAAATCTTACATACCTATTATTTTATATTTCTTTTTTCATTGATGAGAAACAGCCAAAAATAATGATTATAAAATATGATAGCTTTATATATTCTTTTTCATTAATGAGATTATAATTTAATCACTTTCCCATCTTATGATTCCCAATTATTTCTTATTATGACATAAATAGAATGATAGAAAATAACATGTAAAAAAGATTTATATTCATATATTTTATATTTCACACTTATAGATGTGGTTACAGCGGCCAATAGGAAGTTAAACCTGTATGTTATAATATCTCTGCGATCATCTCTTCACATATAATATTGTAAAAATTACGCTCTTATTATAAATATATAATAATAGTAAACGGGACAGCTAGATTGGCGGAAAAAAGCTACTATATATAGGTAAGTAAATGAGGAAAGGATCCTCTATGCCGTTCTTGTCCTATGTCCTTGCCCAATCACTCTTTGTCAACAATTAAAAGTAATACTTTATTTTTATTTTTATTTACAAAAACGATATTATTAAATCTATGTGTCTAGATGTAAGTGGTACAGGACCTGATTAGGAACACCAAGTTGAGATAGGTGATTCTCATCCAGCAATTGAATACATACATACTGAGAGATTTAAGTAAGAATATAATTTTTATCTAAAAATTATGAGAATATTAAATATGGACTGTGAGTTCCTTCCTGCATATGAGAGAAACATATAATGCCCAATGCGTTTGGAATATATAAGCAGATTTGTAATGTTGTCACTGACATGTATTCTTTGAATTTATATTAATTTTTGGTGTAATCTGTTACCCTGTTGTTTCTCTCGATCTGGATTCTATTTCTAATAGTTTTGAACATTATTTATGTTCAATTTGTTCATTAAGTATAGTTGATTGAATTGCTCTAATCATTTTGCATAGGTTCTTATGTCCACTTTATATAGGAAAGGAAGATCAGTCCTAACATTGCACATCTTTCTTTGTGCTTAACTAATAAACTCCCTTTTTATTTAGATAAAATTCTATAGCATATATGAAGTATGGTTACGCTGCGGCTCGATGGGGCCACACCATTGTCGTTCGATGTCACACTATAATTCCAGTGTGATATAATTATATTAGTCACCATAACCGCAATATTATGACCGCATCATGTGATGCGATCCGAAATCTGAACCAATGTTCAGGATATAGAGGGACACTTACATATGACTACTTTTTAGGACTTCATAAGGGGAATGTGCGAAAGAATTATAACTTATTGCCCAGTGCATTGAATTGATGGATTACTATGCCCCTCTATTCTTCTCACAAGTAGCTTCAGCTCATCCCATAGAACTCTGCAAAAAGGTCAATCTCTGTCCGTACAGTGCAAAGATTTCTTCACAAGTTGAAGAAAATAACTGACTTTTGCAAAGATATTGTTTCATCCTTAGTGGTTAAGTTGAATGATCCTGATACTGAGGTTAGTAATTTCAAATTTTAACATCAAATGTGATAGTTTACCTTGTTCATCCTTGATTTGGTCACCCATTATTGAATATACAACCAATGGTTTATCTTGAAATACCAGCTTCAGAGAATGCAAGCATTGTTGAAGGTGTGCAATTCCATGGAGAAGTTAAAAAAGAATGTAAGAACCAAGTGTAAATAATGATATGGTAATTATCTCGGGAATGATTTAAATATTCATTGGATTACTTCTCTAATTACTAATTAGTTTTGAGATGAAACTTTAACTATTTGTAGTACATATCTAGGATGCTCATATATGGGGGATATGTTCTTTATTTACAAGAGAAATTATACATGTTCCCAAAGTTTTAATCTAAAGATGCTCATAATTAGCAAAAAAATTATTGCATGCTTTTCTATTCCCAAGCATCTTATATCTCATCCAATACACATATCACTTAGTCTTAAGAGGCCCTTTAATATTAAATTTTAGAAGAATCCAACATTGGTCTTACTTAATTTAGGAGGGTCTTTAGACTCATATTTTGGGAGGATATATCACTTTTCTTTGTAATTTTCTCTCCTATTAATATCTTTCAATATATTATTTTCAATTTTTCAGATACAACTTTAAATTTAGTTTATCCTTAATACTCTCTACTTTTAAATTTTTACAACTTTTCATTTATTTTACCCTTAATACTCTCAAGTTCTAAATTTTTAATTATGTGTTAAGTTAAGGGTTCTAAAGAAAGAAGATAAATAACTAAAAATTGGAATAAAACATTGAAAACTAAATCTATTACTTCTATAATGTATTAAATACTTAAATTTCTAATAAAATCTTAAGTTGTTATTTTTTTAGCTTTTTATTTTATACTCTTAGCATTGATGTTAATAAAATCTTTAAAGTAACAATAATTTCTAAAAAATATTAGAGTTTATTATTCATTATTTGAGTTATTTTTCTTTAAATATAAAAATAATTATTTTTTTCTTCCATGAATTACAAGGGTGATAAACTAGTTAAAATTTAAATCACCTCCTAAATGACAAAGAGTCTAAAAATTATCACGATCTGTCTAGGGATGAAAATGTTTAGGTATCCACAAATGATACTTGCAATGAGTCGGGTTTGAGTCCATATTTTTGGACCTGCATATAATTGAGACCCGAGGTTTTAATAACAGTTGTTAAATAAGTCTGAGTTTGGGCAGTGAGGTAACTAGACCCATGTGTTTCCGGCCTCTCTTTTCCTTCCGATATATATAATTATAATGTTATATTATTAATTCATATGTATAATAAAATATTATGTTGATTAAATAATTCTTACTAAATCAAGTTTACATTGTAACATTGAAGTAATGACTTTATTTTTTATGTTTGTTTGAGTAAATTACTCACGAACAAATACATAATTACATAAATTACTCACAATTATTTTTAATGTTTTTAAATTTGTGGGTATCCAATGACCTGCGGGTAGCAGATCCAGCGAGTATCAACATGAGTTTGGGTCAAAAAATGAAGCAATAGGACGGGTCTCGGTAATGCACTACCTAGACCCATCTTGACCCATTGCCATCCTTAAATCTGTTTCAGACGACCCATCTTCCATGCTTCATTTTCACTCATTTGGAAAACTAATGATGTATTTGCTTTGATTATTTTCTCTTTTTATTTTCAATGAAAACAGAAAAGGAATGTGAAAACATGTTTGTGTTGTTGTTTTCATTTTATATTTCTGAACACCTGAGCTTCATTTATGGAAATATTAAAAGTGAAAAAATGTCATTTTCAATATTTTCAATAATGAGGAAATGACATTTTATTGAAATTTTAAAACTTTTATTGCTCCAATGGTTTAATATATTTTGATGTTTTAACTTTTTCATTCTATTCCAAATATTTTGACATTTTTTAAACTAAATACATATTTATATTTTACTTTCTAATTATAGCCTCACTTATTAATTATTATTCTTCTTTTCACCACATATTTCTTCATTTCTTTTTCATCATGTTTACAATATGCATTAAATGTGACTATATAGTCAAATTGTACTGAATTTTTATCTCATTTAATAATTTCTTAAAGGATGTGTATATTTACTAATCAAAAAAATCTCAAATCAATCGATAAGTGTGTCTCTCATCCATACCATCACATGCCTTCATAATGGAATCTATTTCTTCATCTCCCAAAATAACAATTTTTCTTCACATCTCATAGGGTATTGTTGAAATAGTTCAACAATGAGTACGATAATATATGATTTTGTGATGAAAATTGGTGCACTTGAACTTATTGTAACCTTAATTAAATAATAGAGCACTTGTACGTTGATATTTTATTTTAATTTCAATTTTTTTGGAAAACATCTACAACTGCATAACGCTCGTTATGATATTTCTCATGTATTTGTGATAGTTGATGATGAACTCCAACAATTAAAGTTGTTCAATATATTGATAACATAAAATTTGTTGAAATTATTGACTTGACTACTTTAGTGATTAAAATTTAGAATTGAATTAATTACAAGGATGACCTCGATTGTAAAGTCTAGAGTGAATGATCTTGAAAATGAAAATAATAAAAACAAGCATGTTTTGAAGAAATAAAATTTGTTTTTTAAAAATGAAAATAGAATATAGAAATAAAACACATTTCTTGAAACCAAACACACTTTGTTAGAACAGAACAATGAAGAAGACAATGAATGAGGCTGAGTCATGGGAGAGAAATCAGAGAAGGAATAAGTTGGAGAATATATGATATATTTATTAATTTTTTCATTCATCATACAAGCCCATTTATACAAGTTTCCATATTTGGCTAACAAACATTAACCACCTAACAATAACAAAAACTTCTAACTACCAACTTAACTAACTATTTGATTAGCCTTTCAACACTCTTCCTTAATCAAAGAGTTACAATTCAAAATATAAAATCACACAACTAAGAGTTCTCAATTTTGTTTGATGCTACATACATTCAACATATCCCATAACTTCTCAAACATTTCAAACTTCAAGCCTTTTTTGTCAATATATCAGCAATCTGGTTTTTTGTGGCACAATGAATCAACTTTACCTTCTCTTTTTCAACTTGATCTCTTAGGAAGTGAAACCTTGTCTCAATATGCTTGCACCTTCCATGACTGACCGGATTCTTAGCCAAATTTATTTCCGAATTTTTGTCCACTCTTAGTTCAAACTTATTAATTTCACCATACTTCAATTCTGATATCAGAGATGTTAGCCACAAACCTTAGCATGCAGTATTGCAGGCTGCAATGTACTCTGCTTCACAAGTGGAAAGAGCCACTATATCTTGTTTCTTGGAACTCCAAGATATAGGAGCACCACACCAATCTGAGTCTGAATTGCCAACAAAAAATGACTCAATTTTTGCTTTCTGATTCAGGAAAAGGATACCAAAGTGTCGAGTTCCTTTTAAGAACCTCAATATCCTCTTGGCTGCAATCATATGTGATTTCTTTGGATTGGCCATATGTATGTTGATCACTCCTACACCATAGCTTATCTCAGGTCTACTATGACATATAAACCTAAGACAACCTACAATCTGCCTGTATAGAGTTGGATCAGTTGGATTTTCTATTTCAGCATCATTTGATCCCAACTTTCCTTCAACTAGTACTGCCACTTGTTTATAATCACTCATGTGAAATCTCTTCAATATATCTGCAATGTATTTTCCTTGATGCATTACTATTTCTTCCTCTATTTTCATAAACTCCAATCCGAGAAAATAAGCCAGTTCATCTAAGTCTGTGATCTCAAACTCGGATTTAAGCTCTTCTTTCAACTTCAAAATCTCAGCTTCACTACTTCCTCTAATAACCAAGTCATCCACATATAAGCATAGTAGGATTGTTTCTCCTGAAGTTGTTAGGTTCACATAAACACCATGCTCAACTTTGCATTTGGTGAAGCCAATAGATTTTAGAAATGAGTCAATCCTTTTGTTCCAAGCTCTTGGAGCTTGTTTCAAACCATAGAGAGCTTTATTCAATCTCAACACCTTGGTTCTATCTTCAGTTACTTCAAAGCTAGAGGGTTGAGTAATGTAGACTACTTCTTCAAGAGGTCCATTAAGGAATGCACTCTTAATATCAAGCTGCCATAATTTCGATCCAAACCAGTTTGCTAGGGCCACAATTAACCTCACTGTTTCAAATTTTGTTATAGGTGCAAAGACATATGTGTAGTCAAATCCCTCATTTTGCATAAAATCCTTAGCAACTAATCTTGCCATGTACTTTGAGATGCTTTCATCTGGTCTTAGCTTAACCTTAAATAGCCATTTTACTAGTATAGGTTGCTTTCCTTCTGGAAAATTGGCTACGTCCCAAGTATCATTCCTCTCAATATCAAAAAGTTCTTCCTCCATTGCACTGAACCAAACATCTTCCTCCATGGCTTGTTGGAAAGTGATTGGTTCAGTTTCTGCCATTAGTGATAGATGGATTAGATCTCCTTCTTTAGTGATTGCATCATTAAGGAAGAGTTCATACTCACTGAGCCTCATTGGTGATTGCCTTATTCTTGTGGGTCTAGTTGCAGCAACATCAATAATGGTTTGTCTTGGAGTAGAATTAACTTCATCTAGGACATCATGTTCACCTGGTGTTGGAACTAGTGGTATTGTCTTCTTCTACTCAATTCTTTTGAGAAGATCTATCCAGAAGCTTATTTCCTCAAAGTGAACATCTCTACTAAACATAACTTGATTTGTTGTAGGATTCAAAAGCTTGTATGATCATGTTGGATGGTATCCAACAAAGATCATCAATTCACTTTTATCATCCAACTTTCTTCTAATCTGATCTGGTATATGCTTATAATACATTCAGCTAAAAACCTTCAGATGCTTCACTGATGGTCTTTCCCTGTCCAAACTTCTTCAGGAACTTGATCATTCAGGCTCTGATTTGGACATCTATTTAGTACATAAGGAGCTGTAGACACTGCTTCACCCCATAGGTAATGAGGTAGTCCCTTGCACTTGAGCATACATCTAACCATATTCATCACAGTCATGTTCCTTTTTTCAGCAACTCCATTGTGTTGAGGTGTGCATGGAACTGTCACCTCATGAACAATGCCCTAGTCTAAGCAGAAGTTCTCAAATTCTCTTTATGTGAATTCCTCTTCCACCAGTTCTGATAATCTTCATGTTCTTTCCTGATTGTTTTTCAGTCATTGCTTAAACCTCCTCAAGTTCTCAAATACTTCACTTTTGGCTTTAATAAGGTATCCACATTTTTCTACTAAAGTCATCAATGAAGGAGACAAAGTATTTGTTTCCTCCTAGTGATGGAACTTCAAAGGGGCCACACGCATCTGAGCAGACTATATGCAACAGGTCATTAGCCCTTCTTTGAGTATGGTTGCTAAAAGAAGTTTTGGTTTGTTTACTAGTTATGCAGCTATCACATGTTGAGAATTGAGTCTTAATCTCAGGCAATCCAATGACCAAGTTTCTTCTTTTAGCAAGTTAAGGTCTCTGAAATTAAGATGACCATACCTCAGGTGCCAAATCAATGACTCATCTTCATTGATCTTTGCTTTCAAGCATTGAGAGTTCACTGCTCCTAGCTTTACTTGGAATGTTCTGTTGTTTGACAAGGATGCACTGATGACTCTTCTTTTCAAGTTGTAATAGATCACCATCCAACCATTTTGCAGCTCCATACTCAGTCCATTTTCATGTAGTTGGCCTATGCTGATGAGGTTTGTTTTCATATTAGGTACAAACAACAGATCAGTAATTAAGGCTTTCTTACCATCTTGCATTCTCAAAGGGATGTCTCATGTGCCTTCTGCTGTCACCACCCTATTGTTTACAAATTTTACCTTGCTTCTTCAGGTTGTATCAAACTTTATCAACCAATCCTTCTGCCCAGACATATGGTTAGAACATCCTGAATCAAGATACCAAATATTTGTTTCATTCTTCATGCTACTGGTTGTCATCATTAGTTGCACTGCTTCATCATTAGACCTTTCATTCTCCTCTTTAACAAGATTTTCCTCAGGATCTTGTTTTCCTTGATACTTTTTTTTGTTTGGTGCATAGCACTCAGAGGAGAAGTAACCTTGTAACGGCCCGAAAATTATTTCATAATTACTATATTTAATCTCTTGGAAAAATGGGTAAAAAAAATTTCTTTTATGTAACATATAACTTACAAATCATTTATTTCCATTTTATCTATTCTCTTTCAAGACGACACATTTTCCAACCTTTGCGGAAATAATTTCTTAATACTTAAAATGTAATTGAAAGAAACCCAATTCTTTTCTAAATACTTCTCATTAATCAATTCTTGAATTTGTAATACATACATGATGGTTTACAAAATGCAAGGCGTAGTCTATTCTTCGCCCCTAACAAAGACTAAAAATACAAATAAAAATAAAAATAAAATAATGTCACGGGCTTTGGCATTACAAAAGTACCATACACAAGTTTCCAATCAAAAGAAAGAAAGGAGCTCCTAGACCGGTGGTACACTGGAAACCTCAGTCGGGCCTTCCTCAATCTCCGAGTCTAAAGTGATCTCTATAACCTCCACCGAATCCTCTATGCAAAGTAACTCTACATAGTCATTGTCCTCATCCTCCACCACCTCATCTTCTGCCCAATCCATTGAAGGGTCCAGGGTGTACCCCTTAGGCCCCGATGAAGTAGCCATGCCTGCTCCTTCCGTCCCTGTTAGCGTTGAGTCAGTAGACGAGAATCCTGGTTGGGGCCAGGTCTTGACAACCTCTGATCTACCTCGTGCCTCAGCTGGTGTGGATGGACCGGAAGGTACAGACCTTCGCTCTGGTAGGGAGAACGATGCTTCCTGAACTACATAATATGCGGAAGATGCAACACAGAGCCATCACATACGAGGTCCAATTCCAGGTTGCAAGGACCAGTGTAGGTGTATCTATTTCCTTCAACGCTCCATGCCCCCTCCTAGGACATGGTAAAGCGATAACCCCTGATCATCATCGATCTGTCCATCTAAACATGGTTGCATATGAGTACACCAGAAAGTTGTGAGCACTGTCCGATCCAACATAATACCTCATCCAGGAATACACAGGACTCGTCTCACCTAGACTTTCCCTCATGACTTTGCTAGAATCTAATGAAAAACTTATCATTGACGTCGTGGAATTACACAAAATATTATACCAAGACAAAGAACAAGTATAGATATATCATATGATCGTACACGCGTGTATTAATGATGAATGAAGTATAAAACTTATGATTTTAGAATCAATATCGATAAATACCATGTATGCATGCTATGCATATGTCCACCATCCTTACACCATTATCCTCTCAATCACCATGTATATGATCGCACCAAAACTTATTACTCGTATATATATATATATATATATATATGTTCCAACGGAACTGTCCATTTCAGGATGGTGTCATATCAAACACTTTATGGGCATCCCTCTCATCGATCCTGATTACAAAGAGGGGTTGTCAGAGATCGTCTAGTTTGCGCTGTGAGCACTGTCCGATCCAACATAATACCTCATCCAGGAATACACAGGACTCGTCTCACCTAGACTTTCCCTCATGACTTTGCTAGAAAATCACCGCCATCGCCGTCCCTCTCAACATCTTGGGGCTCGTTCGTCTCCCGTAAATTTCCTCTCCACAACTTCATTATTGACAATGAATATCATACTAACCGAAGTTAGTAAATTAAATCTTTTAATCCATCTTTTATAACGATCTTCCTATCCTCAGACATCTCTCATCGGGAATGCTTCTAGTGGGACCCGATCTTAACATTTAAACCACAGAGAGTAAACCTCAGTACCACTACGAACCATTGCTGAATCACCATGGACGGCTCTCAAGCCAAGCCTCTTACGGTCAGACGATCTCATTGCGTTGACATAATATAACCCTTGTGCGCTTCATCCTTAACCATGCAATTCTTTACATACATCACTTTAGATATCGCAACTCTTCTTGGTATCATTTCCATGAATTTTATATAATTATTCATGTTTACAACATTTACTTATTGAAAGAACATTATCTCCAATAAAGGTGCTTTAGGTTTTATTGAATAGGGTTGGACGTTAATGAATTCTTGATGGCAAAAATGTCATTAGACTCTCGCACATGTGAGAGTTATCGTTCAGACGACTTAAGAAGTCTTATCTGTATGGAGCCCTCTCGCTCAAGCGAGAGCTGTCTTGCTCAAGCGAAGGAATCACCATTTTTATAAGGCACCTGTGGCTCAAGTGAGAGTTGTCTCGCTTAAGCAAGAAAACAACTTGTTTTCTTTGTGCATATTTCAGCTCAGGCGAGAGCTGTCTCGCCCAAGCGAGAAAACCCGTATTCTCTAGACATTTCTCGCTCAAGCGAGAGATGTCTTGCTTAAGCGAGAAAAGCATGAAACTTAGTTAAATTTCTTTTCGTAGTGAAAAGTTTTCTCATTTATAACACATGTTTTTAAGCCTTGAATTTAACAGTTATCTCATACATATAATTCTTAGAACAATTATTCGAGCAATATTAAACATGAATAATCATGACATCTTCATACATAAACATAACCTAACATAATTCGGCATAAGAAATATTGTTGTACTTAATCTAAACAAAACAGACAATTGATTAAGTACAAGCTTTCTTAATACCCAAGACAACTCCAAACTTGTGAGGGAGTTTGGAGGTCCTGAAGCATATTCGGACACCACTGTATCATGATGTGTTCTCCCTCACCTGAGTGTGTCCTGTAGATTGTTTCCTCGATTCCAGATGAGCTTAATTCGCCAGGTCTCTTCTCGAACTCTTCATTACGCCAAAATCAAAATAACGCTAATTAGGTCACCTTGATAATTATTATTCTTATGAAACAATATTTTACACAAAAATAAAACTTCCGATAAAAATGAACTTTATCGCTTTCATCCATCCGATTCAAGGTTAGGTATTTCTTGAATCATCATTTATCATTGAAAGTCTTACAACACAACGACACTTTCTAAAGTAAAGTTTTAACAAAACTTATAACATAATTATATCATAATCTATGGATATACATCAGGTTAGTTCCCAAGAAAGAGAGGTGGGTCGTAAAGACACACTTAAATACCAAGTATTTCCTTAGACAGAACTTTTTTAGACATGTATTTCCACTTCATTACATTTTCACGGTAATGATAACTATTCATCAAAACTTATCTTTTGCAAGTAAAATATTTTTATTAAGATTAACCTTTTTAAGTAAGATTATTAAGCTAGGCTTTCCATTTTAAAGTAAGCTAACTTAAACAAAATCAATACTTTTAAGTCAAGACTTTTTAAGTCAATCTTACCACTTTAAAGTAAGCTAACTTAACCAAGATCAACACTTTTAAATCATTTTTCTATCTAAAACTTCATAACACTTTAGGTTTATAAAGTCAAGACTTTTTAGGTCAATCTCCTCATTTAAAGTATGCTACTAAAGAAAACACAACTAATTTCGTGATCATCTCAACACCTCCAAATTTTAGGATAACCTCAAGGGTTAATAGGTGTTGATTTCATAGTCATGAACTATAAATCATAAGTTAACACTTTTACTACTTTACTATGCAAAACTTCATAACACTTTAAGTTTATTAAGTCAAGACTTCAATAAATAATCTTTTATTCCAAATCATTACTTTAACTTGGAAATAAAAGAATAACATATGCTAAACAACCTTTTACACATAATACCTTTTAAAAATGAAATTTTTTCAACAAAAACTCGTAAATATTTTTAACTTTCAACAATATACATAAACTTTTCTTAAACACAATAAAGGTTCATTTGATGTTTAAATCATCACCTTTAAACACATTCAAATACTAACAATAATTTCCAATATTTCTAAATCAACTAAACTCATCTAACCTTGTCCAAAAATATAGTTTTTCCATCTAAGAATAAGGAAGAAATTTTAAGTTTTACATAAGTCAAAAACTACACAAAGGTTCATATAATTTCACTATCATCCCATTTAGTCATGACTTCCAAAATATTTAAATAAAACAAACATAAACTCAACTCCATGAATAACATACTAAGAGATCATGATTTTCTCATGGTTTATGTAGAGAAAAATGGAGAAGAGAAAAAGAGAAAGAATACCTTAACTTTCTTTAGGATAATTAATGTAAAAATGAGAGGATGGGGTGAGGTATTTATAGGAGAGACTCAACCTCTCTCAAATCTGAAAATTAATGAAAGTAAATCTAGCTTTAGGATAGCTTAGGTGATGTGTCTAAAGGTGGTGGAGTGAGGAGATTTGGTGAGTGATTTAGGGGATTATGGAAGCTTTGACTTTGCTTGTTTGACAAGTCATTGACCAATGATGTGATTAATACTCCGACTTGATTTATACGACGTGATTTCGCAATTGTATTCGTGCCCGAGTATTACCGGGTAACTTCGTCCGGAAATATACGATCTACCGCTTTAGGTTTTTTGCCCGAAACGTCGAAACTTGAATTTCGAGGTGAAAAATACGTAGAGATGAGTTATGGATAATTTGAGTATCTATTTTGACTAGAAATAATACTTCGAAGCAAATTGAGAAATCGGAGTTTGATTCCGAGTTACAAAACTCAAAAACTGGGTGAAAACTCGTAAAAACGACCCGGATCGTCTCAGAAACCTTTATTCTCAAAAAATCTTGAAAACCTAGGGAAAGCAAGAATATTAATTATAATACAAGACTAAAACTCAACTGAAGTTTAGAATAAAACATTACTGATTAATTTCTATAATTAATTCATTAACAAATAATTACTTAACTAAACGTGCTCGGAAAAACACAGTGTTACATACATAGTTTGTCATAGTTGAAGCATCTTACCTTCCTTTTATCAATTCTTCTTTTCCAACCTTTTGACTATTTGTTTATGTGAACACCGATTTTTTTCCGGCAAAAAAAAAAGCCCAATAAACCTTTTTGAAGAATTAAAAATAAAGCGACTTTATTTTACTTAATATAGTATTTGTTTTTTGAAATTACAATGAATAAAGATAATTAAAAGTATTCTATTAGGTTTTTATAATTATTTCCGAAATTTATTGAATTAAGGGTAATGGGAATACCCTTTTAGAAGCTTCATTTTTTTTAAATAAAAATAAAATAAAGGACAAAACAAATAATAAAATAAAATCAATGTTATTTAGGTTCCTAAATCTAAATGATTAGGTTAACCAAAAATTCAAAAAATAACAATATTTTTGAAATACAAATATTAAATATATAAAACTTTTTTTTATTTTATATTGATTTTCGGATTTATCTAAGTAAATAAAAAATAAATCAGATAAAAAGTTTCATATTTGAATTTCAAAAGGAAATCAATTTAAAAGGAGAGTAAATTTGCATTATTGGAAGCTAAAAATTTGCAATCTGAATTGTTAAGTGGGAAAGATTATGAGACTTAATTTTAGGATTTGCATAAATCATTTTTTAGTATAAATAGGGGCTTGGATTTAATGAAAAAACACACTGAAAATTATACTAAAAAAATACTCTACAAAAATAAAAAGTGACACTACCACCGTGAGGAAAAGAAGTTGCCAGCGGAATAATCCAGTGCGGACAAGGACATGGTGGTTTTCATGCGCTCACCATGTGCTCGAATCTCAACTGTTGGATTCGCATACTTTTTTCTCCCATAGCGTTGACCGCGCCGCAGCCAATCCCACGTCCTGATTCTTGTGCATCGCGCCACACAGGATCCTACACCCGTGAAAACCATAGGATCCTGCACCCGTGAAAACCATAGGATCCTGCACCTGTGAAAACCACAAGATCAGCTGCACGCAGGTTCACACATTTCGTTTGTAAACTCCCACGCGTCCAGGCACAGTCCAACTGGTTTCCATCACGTGTCTAGCACAATCCAGGCAAGTCACATGCTAATTCAGCCCCTACTGTGTAAAATCACCTTGTCTTAATATGTCCTAATTGACTCTAATTAATTAGTTTTGCAATAATGCTAATATTAAATCTAAAAAAAATGTAACAATTCATTAATTATCACATAATAAAATAATAATGACATTATACATTAAATTGAAATTTTTTAAGGGCAATGGTTAAACACCAAAAATAAGGGAATCCCTTCATTTTTAATGAATAATTAGTAAAAAAAATTTAATTCTTTTATATTTTCTAGCAATTGTTTCTTTTTGTTATTCTTTGTAATTAACCAGCAACTCGTAATAAAGAGCAAAAACCTTTTTATGAAAAATATAATTGCTAAAATTCATTACCTTTATATTACTATGTGGATAATAATCAACAAATTATTTTTTTATCAATAATGTATTTATTATACTGTATGGAAGTTCACTAATAAAGATATTTGTCAAGCTAAAATTGTTGAAAGTAGGAATAAATATCATGAATAAAAATGATCCTTATTCTTTTGGGAAAATTCATTAAAACCGTTTTTTTGTGCTAGCAATTTCTTGGTTATTCTTTTATCAATCATTAAACATCATTAATAAATAATCAGATTCAAAAAATCAGGATTTTCATTAAGGAAATTATTTGAAGTAAGGAAATATATTTCAATATAAAAAATGGATATCTGAAACGGTCATTTTGATGTATGTATTAATTAATCAGGTTCTCTAGTTTACAATTCATAAAAGTCTTTTTTGCGCTGTAAATAAATAAGGTGATTCTTCAATAAAATTCGAACTTTCTTTTATAAATAAATTAGAACAGCAAGTTAATGAAAGATGGGTAGAAGGTCGTCTGGGGGCCTCTTTCTTCTTAAATCATCTTCGAAAGGTCGCACTACGTCGTTCTTTTCCACTGATTATATCTCAAAATCATTTAAAAGTTATTTTCTTAATTAAATAAATGACAAAATTAACCAAATAAAAAAAACTTTTTTCACTAGTAAATAAACATATAAAATCAACATTTTTTACTAAAAAATATAATTTCCTTAATTAAAATACACCTAAACAAAAAAAAATTTCTATCTAAAGAACTATGTAAGACTTGATTCCCTTAATAAGGATACACAGGACCACGATCAATCTTGTCAAGCACAATAATAAAAATAAATAAATTTGTTCATTTTAATAATCAATTAATTAACTAGATAATTTAATAATAAAAAATAATAATATATTTTAGTGAAGGGTACAGCCTAAGGCGAGCAGATAGGTTTTTATTACCTTTCCTACCTTTTAACCAACTTCCGAACATGGATTTCAAAAATCCAAAAGCCCAGGGTAATTGGCTTAAAATATTTTTCTATATTTTTAACTCTAAAATGTAGTGACGACTCTAATAAAGTCGTGCAACCAAAAATCGATGCACAACAGCTGACGACTCTGCTGGGGACTTTTTTGAGAGAGTCCAGTCCATAATCAATAAAACGTGTGACTGTTTGTTTACCATTATTATTATTATTAATATTATTCCTATTTGGTTGATTAGTTAATTTCCAATAATATGAAAATTGTATGTTTAATTATTAGTTGTATGTATAAATATAAAAATTGCATGCTTAATTAGTAATGATATGTTATAAATATGAAAATTGCATGCCTAATTAGTAGTTGTATGTTATAAATATGAAAATTGCATGCTTAATTAGTAATTATATGTTGTATGTGCATGTATGTGTTTTTTTGTGTGATAAATAAGGTATGCATTCTAGGCACACATATGTCCTACACCCGGGTATTAGTGATACTTTTTTGGATAGAAGGGACACTAACCTCACTGGTCGCGGTCATTGTCGTTTCTAAGTGTTGATAATGTGAACCACTCATATTGTTACCTCCTATAATGACTTAGCCGCTCGAGCTATTATCTTGTTTCTAACCTCATAATATTTGGGTGCCTCTATATGAAAGAGATTCAATATGGTCATCTTTATAGGAAGTCTAAAGCTTGCTAAGGGCGTCCATTGTGTGTTAGAACCCTGTCCTAGGACGTTGTACTTGTTGTGAATTTTGTGATTTGTATAATATTTGTAGCACATTGTATGGAATTTTGTCAAAAAATAGAAATCAAGTAAAACATTGCACCCTTGAGGAGAAGTCTTGTTCTCCCACAAAAGGGATTGTTAAAAAGATAAATAGGGTGATCCACTTTTTCCCTAAGTTAGTCGGGACGACAAAAAATCATTTTTTTTAAAATATATATATACTCGTTAATCGTAATGATGGATACATTATACCAAAATGGGGCTCATGGCCCTAGAAAACAAACTCACATGCATTCTTTCATTCATGCATCATCACATTTTATGTGTAAATAATTAATTTCTATGTATTTTTAATTTAATAGGTGCATTTTACATTAAAGGAGAGACCATTTAAAAAAAAAACAATTTGAAACATGATGACCACAAAAAATTCTAGCAACATATTGGCACCCGAAAAATCAACAAAACTTGAATTGTCAATAATTAATGCAAGTTTCTTAGCTGAACAAATTCCCAAAATTCCGGAAGAAGTTAAAAAGCAATTTAGAGATGATTATGGGGAATTGTTAGTCCAAGTTCGTCCCCAAGACCTGGAGTTTGTGTAAGTCATAATTCAGTGTTGGAACCCCAAGCTTCGGGTATTCAAGTTTCCTAACCTTGATTTTGCTCCAACCATAGAAGAATATGAGGATCTTTTGGATTTTTCCGATGGAGGCCAGATTGAAGCTATACCAGTTCACAAGAGGGTAAGTTGCTAACGAAGGCAGTATAGAGACTCTTATCGGTGTGCGTCCAGAAACTTCAGACTTTACCAAGCAAGGAGGAGCAAGTGGTTGGAAATGGCACTTTCTTAAGAATCATATCTCCAAAATGGCTTATCAGATGAATTGGGCCTTATTTTAACCTGTATTTGCTTTGGATGTGTACGAACTAGTCCTCTTTCCATTCATTAGGGACAAGGTGGACAAAGCTGTTATGGATGTGTTCAGCAAGTTCGTCTGCTTTTAAATCAACTCAGTGGCACCTATTCTGGCAGAGACATTCTTGTCATTCCAATGGTATCAAGAGGGTGTTCAGAGGAATGTTAGCAAGGTCTGAATCCGATGTTGCGTCCAACTCCTACAAGTGTGGATCCTGACCCGTTTCAAGCATTATGGATACAGGTTAGGATCTCGTTATCCATTAAGAAGGTTCCTCAGCACCTATGTCGAGGACATACCTCTGCTTAAATGGAAGGAATTATTCGAAGAGGTCACACCGAGGAACTTTGCTGAGAAATGTTATCTCTATGATCGGCATCAGCAAGTCATGTATTCAAGTGGGGAGTTCCAGAATCTAGTATTAATGGGTCTTAGGGGGTGTATCTCTTTCACACCTGCCTTGGTACTTGGTCAGTTGAAATGGGGAGTGGCTCCCGTATCCGATAAGCAGTTGGAGGGTCTTTACTTTTGGTATAAAGATGAGAGGGCATCCTCAAAAATGGTCCAGTCCATAAGGAAAGCTCTTAAAGACATTCATTTGGGTGGGAAGCAAGAGTTGAGAGAACACAAAACTTTTTATTCTGATGAGTACAAATCTTGGAGAGCCAACAAGGTGAAGGACATTAGTAGACCTTCACTAGCGATACCACAAGTGAAGGGAGGTCCCACACTAGCGGAAGTCATGCTTATGGCAAACATCAAACTACTAGAGGCCTGACTTCATAAATCCAGGGATCATAATGAGATGAAGGACATAGCCTTAGAAAAGTCTGGCAGCATCGCCTCTGCACTCAGGGAGGAAATCAAGAGCCTAAAGAGAGATTATGCCGACTTGTACTCAAATTCCGGTAAAATGTCTATGATGAGACAAAATCAAAGGATAGGGGAAGAGATAATAGATCTGAAGGAACAGCTCGAGGCCCGGGGACAAGCCTTGAGAAATAAAATAGAAACTGAGAAGATGACTAAATTGGAACTGGAGCAAGCCATGACTACGATGAGAGATTATCAAAAGGCTCTGGATTAGTCCCATAGGAAAGAGGATGACTAGAAAAGGTCATTAGAACAAGTGAAGGAAAAACCCTTTGCCAAAGAAGCCCAACTAATGGATCAGTTGAAGGAGTTGATAGACTCATATGAGGACTTAAAGGGGAATCAACAGATATGGGATGACAATTGGAGGACTAGTTTGGGGGAATGCGAAAGAGAAAAAGATCAATGAAGAGAAAAATGCCATAGTACCATTACGGGGTTTGGGGGCTTCGCAGATAGTTGGTTAGTAACATTCGAAGAGTCCCAACAAGAGTTTCATATGTATCCTGATACATAAGTACATCCAGCAAAGGGGGCCCTTTTCAGTAGCTGCACTCGGGTTACCAAGAAGCTCAGACGTTGGAGTGCAATGGGGGGTTCTAGTTAGGACTATGTGGTTTTTTTATAGTCATTTTTATTTCTTGTTGAATTAAATAAGGAATGGAGGAAATCAACATATGTGATTCCCCTTCCTCGAATGATATTTTGCTTCATAATAAAGGTTTTTTTTACCATAATGTCTCTCTCAACCAAGTAAAGCTCATAGAAGCAATTGAAAAAAATAGAAAAAAAAGAGTAAAAAAGAAAGTGAAGAAGTTTTAAACCATTCAAAAGACGCAACCTTGGTCTTCCAATATTCTAAAGATTGTTTTCAACCATAAACAAACTAAGAGACTACGCTCCTTAGTCTGCAGGATACGGGGGTTTATAACTCTAAGAGGGGTTTTATGCTACTAGAATTAAAGATGCAATCTTGGTCTAAATTTTTTACTCTAAAGATTGTCATCAACCACATATTAAGCTGATGGACTATGCTCCTTAAGTCGTAACTGTGGGGGTCATACATATAAAACATGCAAAAATGGTCTCTCTTAAAATTTCTCATCAAGTTTTTTAAAATAAATTGCATTCATTCATCCAGATTAGCATTGCTCTGCAACTCCCCTACTACACCTGACTCTGAGCTAGACAGATGGTTGAATCTAAGACTTTAGCCAAGACGCCAAAATTGAATTAGCTATTATGAAAGAGCACATGGAGGAGATGTTTCACATCTTGAATGCTCTCCAGAGCGAAAAAGATAGGAACGATACTACCGGGCCACAACCTCATTCCGGAAATCCTAATCAAGGAGCCGATACTAGCCAGCCTCAGGAGGGACATAACACCAACACAAGACAGAAAACTCCACCAGAGGACTTAAATGATGATTCCGGTTATGATCTCCCTCGAAGGACGACTAGGACCCGCATGAATGCCAACAATCAACAGAATAGAGGATACAATTAGGATGGGACCTAGAGGACTCCTCTAGGCAGTAAAGCACCAAATATGGAAAAAAAGGAAGAGAAATGGAGTTTGATTGAGGAAAGATTGAAGGCCATTGAAGGAGCCAATTGTCTGGACCTCAAGAATGGTTTCGAGATGTGCTTGGTGCCCAATGTGGTACTCCTACCCAAGTTCAAAGTACGTGAATTTGAAAAGCGTAATGGGACTACTTGTCCCAAAAGTCACTTGCACATGTATGCTAGAAAGATGTCAGTCTACCATGGAAACGATAAGCTCTTGATCCATTGATTTCAAGGCAGATTGGTTGGGGTAGCTATGAGCTGGTACATCCGACTAGAGAAAACTTAGATTTGGACCTTCTTAGACCTATCTAATGCATTCGTCAAACAATACAAATACAATGAGGATGTTGCACTAGACAAAACTCAACTACAGAATATGGCTAAGAAACCATCAGAGAGTCTCAAAGAGTATGTTTAGAGATGGCGGGGACTAGCATCTCAGGTCCTTCCAAGGCTGGATGAAGAGGAATAGTTATCAATCTTCATTGACACCCTACAAAGCCCATATTATGAATGTCTCAAGGGTAACGTGACGACCAACTTTAATGCTCTCATTAAAGTAGGAGAAAAGTTGAAAGGAGGAATCAAAAGTGGGAAAATTTCTGAAGAAGGTTCAGGCTCCAGAAAGAAGCCAGATTTCATGAAGAAGAAAGATGTCGAGACCCATTTCGTTGCTGCAGAACCAAAGAGGTTCCAACCCTGAAACAACAACCAGAACAATTATCATGCGCCCTCTCGGTTTGCATAGAACCACATACAAAACCAAAATCCAAAACAAAATCAAACACCAGCCCATAACCCACCAAATCAAAACAACGATGCATATCAGCCCAGACAAGGTTACACACAATATCCAAGAAACAACAACTACTAGCAATAGGAGGGGAGGATGCTAGTGTTTGACCAGATTCCAATCACACACACTATTTGTTCGCCTATCTCCAAAGAAATGGGATGATCACACCAATCCCATGAAAAATCCCTGAAAACCCGAGACCATAGTACAATGAAAATGTCAATTGTTCCTACCATTATAGGGCATCAGGACATCTAGTGGAAGATTGCATGGCTTTCAAATTTAAGGTTCAAGACCTTATCAACACCAAGCGAATTGATTTCAGGGAAACTAGACCCAACATAACTGGAAATCCTCTACCTAACCATGGAAATCAAAAGGAAAATGCTATAGAAGCAAAGAGCAAGGCCGCAATTACTGATAAGATTGAAGACGTGAATATGCCCATGAGGTTCATCTTCCAAGAAATGTGAAGGCAAGGTTTGGTAGAAGTTATTACCCATGAGGCAGATGATAGTGATGCGAAGAGTTTTGAAATGCACAAACGTGCAGGTTATAGTTTAGAAGATTGTAAGGAATTCAAGTCATTTCTTCAGAAAATGACGGACTTGAAACTGATTGCCATAGGCAGAAGGTCCTCATCCTATTAGATTAATGTTGTAGAGAAGAATAAAAAAGAAATACTTGTGTTCATATGCACGTGTAAATCCATCATAAATCCACCCGGAAGGGTATCGTAGTTAGCCAGAAGGGTATCGTGGTGGATCCAGAAAACGTGAGAGCCATAATCAAAATGCCAGCACCTCGAACAGAAAAGGAAGTCAAAGGATTCTTGGGAAGGTTGAATTACATCTCTAGGTTCATCTCCCAACTGAAATCCACGTGTACTCGATGAATCAATGGGTTGCGTCTTGGGGAAACATGATGAGGGTGGAGGAAAGGAGCAAACCATATACTACTTAAGCAAGAAATTCACAGCTTGCGAAATAAAATACTCCTTGTTAGAACGGACTTGTTGCCCTTTAGTTTGGGCCTCCCGTCGACTAAGACAGTACATGTTGAGTCACACCACTTGGTTGGTATAAAAATGGATCCTATCAAGTATATTTTTGAAAAGCCTATACTAACAGGAAGAATTGCTAAATGGTAGGTACTATTATCTGAGTATGACATCGCCTATGTGACACAAAAAGTGATAAAGAGAACTATTATAGCTTACTACTTGGCCAACCAACCCTTAGATAAATTGGGGCATTTGAGGTATGAGTTTCCAGATGAAGATATCATGGCCTTATCCGATGAATCGAGAGAAGAATAAAAATGGACCCTAGTCTTTGATGGGGCCTCCCATACATTTGGACAGGGAGTAGGTGTTGTTTTAGTGTCTTCAACCGGGAAGTTCCTTCCTTTTACTAATAGACTATGTTTTGACTTTACTAACAATGTGGCAGAATACGAGGCTTGCATTTTGGGACTAAAGGCTGCTATTGACTCAAAAGCCAAGATCCTATAAGTATTTGGGGATTCCGCTCTAGTAATCCATCAGATAAAAGGAGAATGGGAAACTCGAGATAGCAAGTTGGTGCCTTACAGAGACTACATCTTGAAGTTGGTTAAACAGTTCGGCCAAGTAGATTTCTATCACATCCCTAGAAAAGACAATAGGTTGGTTGATGCATTGGCCACCTTGTCCTCAATGTTCCATGTTGGTGGAGACAACTTACTACTTTCTAGATAAAGGACAATATTAAGCCTGCTTATAGTAACATAGTCGAAGTAGAAACTAATGGCAAACCATGGTATTATGACATAAGAGAGTACTTAAGAAATCAAGCTTATCCTCCCAATGCTTCAGAAAACAATAAAAGAACACTCAAAAGACTAGCCACAAACTTCCTTTTGAGTGGGGATGTCGTTTACAAAAGGAATCATGATATGGTATTTCTCCGATGTCTGGAAGCCAAGGAAGCTCAAAAAATGGTGGAAGAAGTGCATGATGGAACTTTTGGAACCCATGCTAATGGACATGCTATGGCCAAGAAAATCATGAGAGTGGGTTATTTCTGGTTGACAATGAAGACTAACTGTTGCAACCATGTGAAGAAATGCCACAAGAGCCAGATATATGCTGATAACATCAACGCACCTCCAAATTCCTTGAATGTCTTAACGTCACCTTGGCCATTTTCTATGTGGGGAATGGATGTCATCGGACACATAGAACCGAAAGCCTCTAATGGATATCGGTTCATCCTAGTTGCTATTGATTACTTCACCAAGTGGGTGGAGGTAAACTCTTATGCCAGTGTCACCGGGAAGGTAGTCCTCAGGTTCATAAAAAGGGATTTGGTATGTCGATATGAATTACCAGACCAGATCATCACCGACAGTGTGACCAACCTGAACAACAAGATGATGATCGAGATGTGTGAAAAAGTCAAAATAAAACATCACACGTCCTCACCGTATAGATCCAAAATGAACAGAGTCGTATAAGCAGCCAATAAGAACATCAAGAAGATAGTCTAGAAGATGGTTGTGACTTACAAGGTCTGGCACGAAATGCTACCATTCGCCCAACATGGTTACCGTACTTCAGTCCGTTGTTCAACGTGGGCTACTCCATACTCCATGGTTTATGGCATGGAGGCCACTCTTCCACCTGCAGTAGAGATCTCATCCCTAAAGGTCTTAGCAGAGGCAGGTTTGAATGCGTCAGAATGGGTTCAACCTAGACAGGATCAATTGTATATGATAGATGATCGAAGGCTAACTACAATTTGTCATGGACAGTTGTATTAGAAGAGAATGATGAAGGCTTATGTGAAGAAGGTTCAGCCATGCCAGTTCAGGGAAGGAGATTTGGTGCTAAAGAAGATCTTGCCAATCCAGAAGGACAGTCGAGGAAAGTGGACCCCAAATTATGAGGGGGCATGTGTAGTCAAGAAGCTTTTTTCTGGCGGAGCCCTAATCCTAACAAACATGGACGGGGAAGATCTACATCTCACTATAAATTTAGATGCAGTGAAGAAGTATTATGCCTAGGGGGTGCTTCAAAAAAGAAAAAAAAATAAATAAATAAAAACATTCTTGCATCGATCATAGTATTGTTATTTACCGTTTTGCATAAGGGAGAATGATGTAAACAAAACCCATTTGTGTAGATCTCAGGCAGATCATCTTGATGACACAAGGTGTTCTTGACATTCCAAAACACTAAGAAGATATCCCTAGTCACCCCTTTGAGCCAAGGCGATATGAAAGAAGTTCATTCCAGAAAGAAACACCTTTAAAAAGACTGTGAACTTGGGGAAAGGGTAGTTTTCCAATAAACCTTCATAGAATCCAAAAGAAAGGATGATACTACAAAGAGAAAAGCCCGTTAGGAATTTCAATAAAATCCTAGGCAAAAGTTAGGGTACATATAAACAAAAACTCAAAAGAGAATTTCTACAAAAAGTTACCTCCTAAAGACGATAAAGATAAACATCGTGCCCAAAGTTAGACTCTAGAGAGGGATTGGAAATAGGATTATGGAGATTATGGAGGAAGGTCGGATGTGAGATACATTATTTGAGCCATATATCCATTCTTTCTTAGCCACTAGCCAAGCCAAGTTACAAGCTCTAAAAGTCCTTGTTGAGATTTCAACGTCCAGGTACACACTAGGGTACAAATTAAACTGACTCCAAATAAGTTTGTGCGTATCTTTTTCAAAATTTTTACATATTGCGATCCTCGCATAAATAAAAAAATAAAAAAATTAAAAAAATATATATAAGAAATTTCAAGAGCCCATTAAGTTGAAAACCTGAAATGACAACTTCAGCAAAAGTTAGGGACAAAAAAAGAAAAGGAAGTACATCTCAAAACATGATATGTCAACGGCTCAGAAATCTAAACATTGCTAGAAACTGTGGCAGAATTCTGGTAGCACAATCTTCTTGGAGGAAGTCAACATCAGAGTTGGAAACTGGGGCAAATTGCGAATGGTTCGAGAAATCCATCAAGTAGCATTGATTTTCTATAGAGGAATCGGTAATAAGAACAGAAATTGGGGCAGATTTGTTTAGAAAGAATCTTTCCCTAAATTGGGGCAATGTCGGAATTAGTTGTAAGGTTTCGTGTTAGGACTGTGGCTTAGGGCAAGCTAGTATGATTTTCATTGTTAGAAAGCTAAAGGAAAACGAATAAATTTGGTTTGTTTTATATGATTTTCATTGTTAGAAAGCTAGTATGATTTTCATTCTTAGTCTTTTAGTATGCAAATCATTTTCTAATAAACAAAAAATACTTTACAAAAAGATTGACCCAAACAAGCATATAATATAGTCACGTGGCCTTTCCAATATGCATAAACAAGCATGTGTAGCCATATCATCTAAAGCATAATCATATCTATACACGAACATCAACATAAGCCTCATACTCCACAAATCAATCATCGCATATAATACAATCATGCATTCGAGTTGTGCATGCTAGTTGCATAGACAATCACCCTGGGACCACGTAGCAAGTTCTGTAGCATCACAAAAAAAAACAATCAATCATTTTGGCAGCATGGGTGCCTCAGCACATCCCTGAATTGTTTTGCCAGCATGGGTGCTTCAGCAAATCCCAGAATCATTTTGGCTGCACGGGTGCCTCAGCAAATCCCTGAATCTTTTTGCCAGCATGGGTGCCTTAGCAAATCCCTGAATCGTCTTGGCAGCATGGGTGCCTCAGAAAATCCCTGAATCATTTTGGCAGCATTGGTGCCTTAGCAAATCCCTGAATTGTTTTGACAGCATGTGTGCCTCGACAAATCCCTGAATCGTTCTAGCAACATGGGCGCCTCAGCAAATCCCTAAATCATTTTGGCAGCATGGGTGACTCAACAAATCCCTGAATCGTTTTGGCAGCATGGGTGCCTCAGCAAATACATGAATCATTTTGGCAGCATGGGTGCCTCATGAAATCCCTGAATCATTTCGGCAAGCGCGAGACATGCCTCAAGAAATCCCTGGTCCATCACGATAAAGACGGGAACTGCTTCAACAAATCCCTGGTCCATCACGGCAAAGTGGGAAATGACTCAACAAATACCTAGTCCATCACGGCAAACGCGGGAACTGCATCAACAAATCCCTGGTCTATCAAGCTAAAGCGAGAACTGCCTCAATAAATCCTTGGTCCATCACGACAAACACGGGCACTGCCTCAACAAATCCTTGATCCATCACGGCAAACTCGGGAACTGCCTCAACAAATCTGTCGTCCATCAACAAAGCATCAATATGCATCATCAAAATACGGTACCTTCCTCAAGATAAGCAACAAGTAAAGAGGGACAGTTTTGAACACTCATTTTTGTTCAGCCCAAAAAAAAGCCCAATAAACCTTTTAGAAGAGTTTAAAATAAAGCGACTTTATTTTATTTATTATAATTATTTTTTGAAATTACAGTGAATAAATATAATTAAAAGTATTCTTGTAGGTTTTTATAATTATTTTCGAAAGTTATTAAATTAATGGTAATGGGAATACCCTTTTAGAAGCTTCATTTTTTTCAAAAAAAATAAAAAATAAAAAAAAGAACAAAACAAATAATAAAATAAAATCAATGTTATTTAGGTTCCTAAATCTAAATGATTAGGTTAACCAAAAATTCAAAAAATAATAATATTTTCGAAATACCAATATTAAATAAATAAAACTTATTTTATTTTATTTTGATTTTCGGATTTATCTAAGTAAATAAAAAATAAATCATATAAAATGTTTCCTATTTGAATTTCAAAAGTAAATCAATTTAAAAGGAGATTGAATCTACATTATTGGAAGCTAAAAATTTGCAATCCGATTTGTTAAATGTGAAAGATTATGAAACTTAATTTTAGGATTTGCCTAAATAATTTTTTTTGTATAAATAGGGGCTTGTGTTTGCTGAAAAAACACACTGAAAATTACACTAAAAACACGCTGCAAAAATAAAGAGTGACACTGCCACTGTGTGGAGAAGTAGTTGCCAGCAGAATAATCCAGTGCGGACAAGGACATCGTGATTTTCATGTGCTCACCACGTGCTCGAATCTTAACCGTTGGATTCACATACTTTTTTCTCCTATCGTGTTTACCGTCGTTCATCAATCCCAAGTCATGATTCTTGTGCGCCGCACCACACAGGATCCTGCACCCGTGAAGACCACATGATCAACTGCACGCGGGTTCACACATTCCGTCTATGCACTCCCAGGACCAGGCATCCGGAGCGTGCCACGTGTCTAGGCACATTGACCCTCCCTGCACTGTCCAACTGGTTTCCACCACGTGTCTAGCACAATCCAGGCAAGTCACATGCTAATCCAGCCCCCATTGTGTAAAATCATCTTGTCTTAATTTGTACTAATTGACTCTAATTAATTACTTTTGCAATAATGCTAATATTAAATCTATAAAAATGTAACAATTCATTAATTATCACATAATAAAATAATAATGACATTATACATTAAATTGAAATTTTTAAGGACAATTGTTAAACACCAAAAATAAGGGAATCTCTTCATTTTTATTGAATAATTGGTAATTTGTGTTTTTAATTCTTTTATATTTTCTAGCAATTGTTTCTTTTTGTTATTCCATATAATTAACCAACAAGTAGTAATAAAGAGCAAAAACTTTTTTATGAAAAATATATTTGCTACAATTCATTACCTTATTATATTACTATGTCGATACTAATCTACAAATTAATTTTTTATCAATAATGTATTTATTATACAGTATGAAAGTTCACTAATAAAGATATTTGCCAAGCTAAAATTGTTGAAAGTATGAATAAATACCATGAATAAAAAGAATATTTATTATTTTGGCTGAGAAAAGTCATTAAAACGGTTTTTTTGTGCTAGCAATTGATTTGTTATTCTTTTACAATCATTAAATGTCATTCATAAATAATCAGATTCAAAAAATCAGGATTACCATTAAGGATATTATTTGAAGTAAGAAAATATATTTCAATATAAAAATGGGATATCAGAAAGGATCATTTTGATGTATGCATTAATTAATCAGGTTCTCTAATTTACAATTCATAAAAGTCTTTTTTGCGGTGTAAATAAATAAGGCGATTCTCCAATAAAATTCGAACTTTCTTTTATAAATAAATTAGGACAACAAGTATTTTTCAAAAAATAAAATAATTTTGAGAGTTAATCAAAGATGGAGAGAAGGTCGTCCTAGAGGCCTCTTTCTTTTCAAATCATCTTCGAAAGGTCGCGCTACGCTGCTTCTTTTCAACTGATTAAATCTCAAAATCATTTAAAAGTTAGTTTTTTAATCAAATAAAAATGAAAAAAATTAATAGGGATTCGTAGGACCAATGTCAATCTTGTCAGACATAATAATAAAAATAAATAAATTTGTTCCTTTTTATAATCAATTAATTAACCAAATAAGTTAATAATAATAATAATAATAATAATAAAGTCATATTTTTTAGTGAAGGGTACCGCTTAAGGTGGGCGGGTAGGCTGCTAATATCTTTCCTACCTTGTAACCCACTCTCGAACCTATATATCAAAAATCTAAAAGCCTAGGGTAATTGGGCTTAAAAGATTTTTCTACATTTTTAACTCTAAAATGTAGTGGCGACTCTAATAAAGTCGTGCAGCCAAAAATCGGGGAGCAACAATTGTTTCTCCTTCTATTGGACTGTTCTTACTGATCAACCCAGTCTCATTGAGTCTCTTTTCGAATCTGGCCCTTTCTCTTGATTCTTGTTAAAATTCTTCACATAGAAGCTTCATTTCCTTGCTTAGGTTTGTGTTTGAAGGGCCTGATGTGAAGGTCTGTCAACCATTCTCTCATTTATCCTCTGTTTATGAGCTTCAAGGGATCCTTGAAGTTCTTCAATTTTCATCTTCTCATTTCTGCCTGATTCTTCGATGGCTACCACTACATGGTCGAACTTGGGAGTCATTGTTCTCAAAATCTTCTCAACAATTGCAGCATCCTCCATCTTTTCACAACAGGACTTCATTGCATTTGTATGAGTTATGATTCTTGTGAAGAAGTCAGTCATTCTTTCACTTTCTTCCATTTGCATAAGCTTATATTGCCTCCTCATTGTTTACAAACGAATTTTCTTCAATTGTCCAGTACCAGCATAGTGTTTTTTCAACACATCCCCAACTTCCTTTGCAATTGCAGATCCTGCAGTCTTCTCAAAGTGAGCATTGTCCGCTGCTTGGTGAAGAAGGTAGATTGCCTTACAATCTCTTTTCTTGTTCTGTTTATGAGCATTTCTTTGTGCTTCAGTAGCGTTTTCTTCCAAGATTGGTAGCCCTTCCTCAACAATATCAGCTACATCTTGAGAGCCAAAGATGGCTTTCATTTGAATGTTCCACCTTGTCCAATTCTTGCCATCTACCACAGGTAAATTCGTTGCATAATTCCCAATTATTTGAGCCATGATTGCAGCTGAATTCGTTGGATCTTTCTTTGTAACTCTGATACGAAAATGTTAGAATGGAATAGTGAAGAAGGCAATGAATGAGAGTGAGTCGTGGGAGAGAAATCAGAGAAGGAATTAGTTTGAGAATAATTGGAGAATATATGATATGTTTGTTACTTTTTTCATTCATCATAAAACCCATTTATAGAAGTTTCCATATTTGGCTAACTAACATTAACCACCTAACAAAAATAGAAACTTCTTCTAACTACCAACCTAACTAACTATTTGATTAGCCTTTCATCGCACTATAAGTCATGTTAGTCACCTCCCTCACCAATATTCCCTCTGATTTCTTATGCAACACTAGTAAATAATACATAAATACAATTCATGCTTTCCTATTTTTTTTATCAGACATTAATTTTATATTTTCTAAGTTGATTCATCGTGCCTTTGCTTTCTTTAGAACAAGTCACTATTTCACTTTGTAGTATAAAATAAACAAAATAAAATTATAAATAAAATAAATAATACCTTGAAAAGATGGTTGTTTGAGATGGACAGAAAGAATTTTCGGATTCTATATTATAATTTGGTGGAATTAAATAGTTACATAGGAACACATTTTTTATCTTAAAATTGTGTTACTCTGTCACCTATTTATGATTAACTGTCAAAATATATTTGAATTATAGCATATATGAGGATATTTATAGAGATAGGTTGGGGCGTCACATGACACTACTTGCATTTATTTGTGTCAGTAGACACGTTTTTCGCTAGAGGCAGTGCGACTGCCAGGTGACACGCCTTTCCTCTCCCTTTTGTGTTTTCTTTTAAATCAGAAACCCTTTTTTTTCTGAAGTTATTGTTGTCCTAATAGAAATTTGACTTATGTTATAAAGAAAATTAATAAAATATTGGTTTGACTTGCACTGTCCATATTGGTAATAGTTTTATTTCACTATCCAAAAATTGGTAGATAATATTTTTTATTGTCCATGTACATAGTTTTAAAAGAAAGAAGATAAAATCCCTTTTTCACAACGTGCTGCCAGTTTATTTTAGAATATTAGTTTGGTCCAGTGGATGTAATCTTAACTCCTTTTTGTTCTTCTGGTACCTCTTTTTAATAACTTTGTTTTTTAAATAAAATTTTAACACATTGACAAATTATTTTAGAGCGTAATTTGTATATATTGTCAATATAAATATTTATACATAGACAAATACATCATATTCCATTTATTTATATTAATTATATTTAAGAGTCAATAATAAGTAAATTTTAACAGTGTATGATACATCATTTTCTCATTATTTAATGGTTAATAAGATCTCAAGAAATATACATTCTTTGAGAACACTCCAATCTAGTTTTGGATTATATTAGGTGACTGGGTCATCGAGTTTCCAGTTTACAATAGAATTGATTCCGTCCATCCAACTGTTATTGAAATTTTAGAATTCCTAAAATTATTACCAAGGAACTTCGATATTATTAGTGCTATTATCCAATTCGGGCTTTTTTTCAGTTATGTATTTTAGTGCTAAGATTAATGCAATTTAAAACAATGGGAAGGTAACTTAAATTGCACTGAGATAAAATGAAATGAATGCTAACTTGACACACTGTATTTTATTAGTACGACCAGAATATGTTTAGAATCCAAAAGCATACTCCTAGAAGTTGCTATCAACACTTACATGTAAGAGGATAAACTGAGTAAACAGGAAAATTCAAATTAAAACATCTCTTCTTTTGATAAAGAGAAAGCAAAATTGGAAAGAGAAAAAATATCAATCTAAACAAATCTTCTTGAATACATGTGGGACAAAAGATTTGATACCTCTTGAATACACGTGCCAAATTGTTAAGGTGCCCCCATGAGTTTAATATGCGCAGCTTAAATTGCTGATCTATAAATGCCATTTCCTTCACTCAATATCCAATAAGGTTGAGGTTATTCATTTGTTGTACCACTCCATATCCAATAAGGTTTCCAATCGTAATATGATTATAATCCCCCAATCATATCTTCAAACTCTAGAACAAAGAAAATGGAATCAGTCAATCACAACTAAAAAATTTAATGTTGCAGAAATGTACACTTCAAATCAAAAAGTGAAAAGGTGCAAGATGTAAACATAAGATATGATGATGAAAGCACCTTAAAACATTCCATCTTCCCTCATGTTTGATGCTGCAAACTTTTCATGGTAGGAGGCACTTTCTGCCCACATTGTTCAAGAATTTCGACCAGCGGTCCAGCAAGTTCTGTATCTCTTTTTGTTAAGTAACTGTGCAATACCCCATTGACACTATGGCGGGTCATCTTTGTCAAAATATGGACATAATTGTCCGTTGAAGATACAAAACTAGGTAGGACAACCACATCATACACCCCGATATCCGTAGTTAAGATATGCTCCAAACAAACCACAGAAACTCTGCTGTTGGAATCCATGCTGTATAATACAGAAGTACATAAACTCCAATCAAATTTGTCATAGAAAGAAATTTCCATTTTGATTTCATTGTCTTCTATCCTATCACAAAAACACTAATGTGTTGGGTACCAGTGAGGTAAGAACACACCTAGAGGGGCTGAATAGATGTAGCGGATTACTAATTCCGCTTTTTGTGCAGAATATAAAGTTGTTACAGTTAATCGATTATTAACAGAGTTAAATGATTAAAAACAATTGTGTTAATCGAGTATGGTTAGCTTGTTAATCGATTATATTGGTTGTTTACGCTTTGAAAAATAGACTTTTCTTGATTATTAATATTGATTCGTGATGATTAACAAATTAACAGCAATGAGCACTTAATCACATAATGCAAATAAACTCGGGAAGCAAGTAAAGATAAAAACGTAAAGAGATAAGGAAAGACAAAATGTACTCGATAATTTTTATCCTCGTTCGTTTGTGTAACGCCCTGAAAATCATTTCATATTTAATATATTTATTCTCTTAGAAGAATGAGTAAATTTCTCTTTTAATTTTTTTTCTTTTATGTAACCTATAATTTACAAATCATTTTCACTTTTACCTTATGCCATTTTCAAGACGTCACATTTTCAAACATTGCGGAAATAAAATTCTTAATATATTGAAGATAATTAAATGAATACAATTCTTTTCTGAATACTTCTCATTCATAAATTGTTTGAATAAATACAAAATTGTTTACAGGGTGAAATTTAATCATCACCACAAATAAAAAAAACTAAAAATACAAAGAAAATAACGTCGGGGCATTGACATTACAAAAAGTGCCTCACATATGTTCCTATCACAAAAAAACAAAAGAGAAACCTCCTAAACCGGAGGTGCACTAGAAGCCTCGCTAGGATCTTCCTCCACCTCCGAGTTAGAAGAGATCTCAATGATCTCAAGTGAATCTTCTATGCAGATAAGCTCTACACAGTCGTCGTTGTCTTCCTCCTCCCCCACTTCATCCGCTCCCCAATCCATCGAGAGTTCTGGGTGTATCCCCTTGGCATGGCCCCGTCTGTCTCTCTTGGCACCGATCCTGATGATGAGAATCCTGTTGGGGCCAGATCCTAACAACTTCTGGTATGCCTCGAGCTTCAGCCGGTATAGATAGTCCGTCAGTTGCAGGTCTTCGGTCGGGCAAAGTGAATGATACCTCTCGAACTGTGTAGTAAGGTGGAAAATGTAGAACTGAGCCATTGCTTACCGAATCCAGCTCCAGGTCGCAAGGACCTGTGTAAGTGTGTCGATTACCCTCAACACTCCATGTCCCCTCTTGGGACATAGTGAATTGATAACCTCGGATCAATGCTGATGTGTCCATCTAAACATGCGTACAAATACACCAGAAGAAAAGAGAGGGAGTAAAACATCTATAAAAAACTTGTCATCGACGTCGTGGAATTATACGGAATAATACACCAAGACAACACACGAGTACAAATATACCATGTGATCATACAAGCATATAATAACGATGAATGAAGTATAAAACTCTAAAATTTAGAATCAATATCGAAGAATATCATGTATGCAATGTGATGCATGAGTCCACCATCCTTACTCCTTTATCCTCCCAATAACTATTCGGAAATAACCGAGAGTACAGTTCCCACAACAAGCCGATTTGATTGCACCAAAATTATTCCTCGCAAGGATATAGGATCGATATATTCCAACAGAACTTTCCATTTCATGATAGTGTCATATCAAACACTTTCTAGGCATCCCTCTCGTCGATCTTGATTGCAAAGAGGGGTTGTCAGAGATCGTCTAGTTTGCACTGTGAGCACTGTCCGATCCAACAGAATACCTCATCCTGGAATACATGGGACTCGTCTCACCTAGACTATCCCACAAGACTTTGCTAACGAATCACCGCCGTCAACACTGTCCCTCTCAACATCTCGGGGCTCATTCGTCTCCCGTATATTTCTCTCCACTATTCATTTTTTACCATGGATATGCACCCTAACGGAAATTAGAAAATTATGTCTTTTAATCCATCTTTTCTAGCGATCTGCCCATCCTAAGACATCTCCCACCGGGAATGCTTATAGTGGATCCCAATCTTAACATATAAACAAAAAGAGAATAATTTCGACACCACTACGAACCATCGCTGAATTATCCTGGACGACTCTCAAGCCAAGCCTCTTACGGTCAGACGATCTCGCTACATGGACACAACATAATACTTCTCAACACCACTACGAACCATCGCTGAATCACACCCTCGGGCCCCACCTTTAACAAAGCAATTCCTTACTTTTATTTCTTTTAAGAATTTCATATAGTTATTTACCTTCACACTCTCGTATATATTTGAGTTATCGTTCAGACGACTTAAAAAGATGTCATGTCTGTATGGATCCCTCTCGCTCAAGCGAGGGCACATCCATTTTGAGGCATTTGTGGATTAAGTGAGAGTTGTCTCGCTTAAGCGAGAAAACAATCAGGTCTCTTGGTGCCTATTTTAGCTCAAGCGAGAGCTGTCTCGCCCCGAGCTAAAACACTCGTTTACTCTAGACACTTCTCGCTTCTCGCTCAAGCGAGAAGAGCTTGAATATCATTTTAATTACTTTTCTGAAGGAAAATATTTCTCATTTATATCACATGTTTTTAAACCTTGAATTTAACAATTATCACATACATATCATTCCCATAATAATCATTCAAACAATATAATTCAAGAGTAAATATGGTATTTGCATAATAAACATAACATAAATCGGTATAAGAAATATTGTTGTACTTAATCCAAACAAACAGGCAATTGATTAAGTACAAGCTTTCTTAATACCCAAGGCAACTCAAAACTTGTGAGGCAGTTTGGAGGTCCTGATGCATATTCAGACACCATTGTGTCACGATGTTTTCTCCCTCACCTGAGTGTGTCAGGTCGCTAGGTTCAATGTTTGCATATGAGCTTACTTGATCCGATCTCCTCTCAAACTCTTCATTACACCAAAATAACGTTAATTAGTTAACTGACGATAATTATTATACTTACGAAATAACTTTTTTTATACGAAGATAAAACTTTCGATTTAAAATGAATTTAATTACTTTCGTCTATCCGATTGAAGGTTGAATATCCTTGAATCATCATTTGCCATTGAAAGTCTTACAATCAAATAACACTTTTTAAAGTAAGATTTTCAATAAAACTTATACAGGAATTATGTCGTAATCCATGGATATACACCAGGCTAGTTCCCACGAAAGAGAGTTAGGTCATAAAGACACCCTTAAATACCAAGTTTTTCCTTAGACAAAAACTTTCTAGACATGTATTCCCACTTCATTATATTTTTCCGATAGTTCATAAATCTTATTTTTTGTAAGTAAAACATTTTTACTAAAACTAACCTTTTAAAATAAGATCATTAATCTAGACTTATCATTTTTAAAGTAAGTCAATAAGCTAGACTTATCATTTTTAAATTAAGTCAATTTAAACAAAATTAATACTTTTTAAGTAAATCTTACCATTTTAAAGTAAGTTCACTTAACTAAGATTCAACATTTTTAAATCATTTTACCATCTAAGACTTCATAACACTTTAAGTTTATAAAGTCAATACTTTTAGGTAAATCTCATTATTTCAAGTATACTACTAAAACAAATTTTCATAAACATCTTAACACCTCCTAATATTTTAAGAAAAAACCTCAAGGGTTAGTAAGTGTTATTGTCATAGTCATGAAAAACAAATGACTCTTAATTTAATATTTTACACTAAATATCTTTTAGTTATTCTTACCATTTTAAAGTAAGTCAACTAAAATAAATACAACATTTTTTTTGAACATCTTAACACCTCCTAATTTTTTAGGAAAAACCTCAAGGGTTAGTAAGTGTTAATTTCATAGTCATGAAAATAAATCCTAAGGTAAGACTTTCTACTACTTTAATATCCAAAACTTCATAACACTTTAAGGTTATGAAGTCAGGACTTTAATAAATCATCTTTTATCGCAAATCATTATTTTAACTTGGAAATCAAAAGAGTAAAATATGCTAAACCACATTTAAAACATAATACTTTCTAAAAATGAAACATTTTCAACAAGAGCTCATCAACATCATAAACTTTCAAGAATAAAATACAAACTTTTTCCTAAACACATTAAAGGGTCTTTTGATGTTAAAATCATCACCTTTAAACATATTCAAATACTAACAATAATTTATAATATTTCCAAACAAATATCTCATCTAACCTTGTCCAAAGATATAGTTTTTCCATCTAAGAACAAGGAAGAAATTTCAAGATTTACAAAAGTCAAAAACTACATAAAAGTTCATATGATGTTATTATCATCCCTTTTAGTTATGCCTTCATAAAATACTTAAAGATCAAATATAAACTCTACCCTATGAACAACATAATAAAAGCTCATACCTTTCTATGAAGTATGAGAAGAAGATGAAGAAGAGAAAATAAAAGACTACCTTAGTTTGTATAGGGAATTTAGTGTAAAAATGAGAGAACGGAGGTATTTATAGGAGAGCCTCACCCTCATCAAATCAGAAAATTTAATGCAAAGTAAGTAGATTTAGACTATCATAGGGGATGTGGCTAAGGGTGGTGGAGTGAGAGGATTTGTTGAGTGATTTAGGGGCTTTTGGAAGCTTTTGCATTACTTGTGTAACAAGTAAGTGACTCATGAAATGACGACTTCTAACTTTATTGATATGATGTAATTTCCCGCTAAACGTCATGTCCGAATATTTTCAGATAATTTCGTCTGGAAATATACAATCTCCCGATTTAGGACATTTGCCTAAAACGTCGAAACTTGAATTTCAAGGTGAAAAATATCTAGAGATGTGTTACGGAAGAACTTGGTGTCTATTTTGACTAGAAATAATATTTGGAAACCAACAGCAAAATCGAAATTCGATTCTGAGTTACGGAACTCAAAAACCGGGCGAAAACTTGATAAAACGACCCGAAATCGTCTCAGAAACTTTTATTCTCCAAAAATCTTGAAACAATAGGTCAAGCAAGAAAATTTAAATATAAGACTAAAAATCCACTGAGGTTTAGCCAAAAACATTACTGATTAATTTCTATAATTAATTCATTAATACTAATTACTTAATTAAAAGTGTTCTGAAAAACATGATGTTACAGTTTGCGGGTCCACTAGCAAACTACATTCAGGCCTCCTGTTTGATCTGAGAGATTTTCTTTACTGTCAGAAATGTATATTCAGTTATAATCATACTTCCAATAACCCTAGACAGAAACTTCCTCCTTGAATCTGTTGAGCCACCAAGCTCGGTTTGACCACTATCATTGCCTACTTGGATACCATACTGTTCGTGCAATTTGGCCCCATCCGAAACTATCACTAGATTCAAGACTCTATGCCTAGTGAAGACAACTGATTCTCAAGTTGTAATGCTACCACACACCACGAGAATTATCCTCAAATAACATAAAATTCGCCGAGTTACTTTTCACACAAAATTGTGGTGATATAGACTCTAAATTCAGCTCTGTAACCCTTGACAGAAGTTCTCACAAACAACCCTAAAACTCAATATGGAAACCATGCAAGGTTTTTCAACTGAATGAAAATGTTTAGCACATTGGAAAAGACTTCCTCTCTTTTCTCTCTCTTTTCTCTCTTGTAAATTAAGCACTACGAATCTTGAGTTTTTCTTTCTTTCTATTTTTGTTTGCTGTTCATTGAAAGTGAGAAAACTTCTCTATTAAAAACTGATTTGTTCTATTTCAAATAATAGTTTTTGTTCATAATTGATTGCCACTGATATTAATCGAATATAGGGCATGTTAATCGATTAACGTGTTTCTTGAAAACAATGTTTCAGTTATGGCTTAATCGATTAATAACTTGCTTAATCAATTAATAAGTAGAAATCTTAGAAGGTTAGCTATTGTAATTTATTTTAATCGATTATATCTTTCTTTAATCGATTAACGGATTTCAATAAGACTTAATCGATTATCAAATGAGCTAATCGATTAATATTGTTTGAAAAGGGATTTTCCTAACTATATGGTAAACACCTTATATGATGAAGGTACATACAATATGATTTTTGAAATGATTAATTCCTTTATGCACAAAACCATGCCTAATGCAAATGCATGAATGTTACTTATCATATATATATATATATATATATATATATATATATTAGATATGATGTCTGAACCTATATTATTTTCATTTTAGACTTTTTGTTAGACTTCCATCTTGGGTTTACCTAACCTAAACTCAATACTAGATAAGCATCTTAGGACTCTATAATATAAAAAACAATCCTAAGTTCTATGACGTTGACTTTGATACAACAGTAACAATATGTTTCATTACTGAGATTTCTATTTCATCAAATAAAATAGGGCCATTGCTTCACTTTCTTAATAGGGCCGAAAATAGTGATGATTTTTGGTTTAAAATTTAAAATACAAGGACCCAAAATAAAAAATAAAACCTTGAATCAAACAAAGTTGAATCTATTAGGAGGTATTTTAAAACTGAAGGAACTTGTGATGACTGTACTGCTCCCGGATAAAATTAAAAAAATTCACTTTTTGAGTAGACTTTGATCAAATTAGGTTAGATTTCCTTTAATTTAAGCTATTAATATGATCCAATGTTTCAAATTTTGATTACTGCAATTGCGGAAGATTGTTGGAAAATGCGACTGATGCGACCGCAATTACCGTCCTGATGTTGTTGCGCAAACTC
This sequence comes from Lupinus angustifolius, assembly GCF_001865875.1. Classification (NCBI taxonomy): domain Eukaryota; kingdom Viridiplantae; phylum Streptophyta; class Magnoliopsida; order Fabales; family Fabaceae; genus Lupinus; species Lupinus angustifolius. The sequence continues at coordinate 51,787 of NW_017727100.1, read as the reverse complement.
CGGAAATCACAATATTGGGGTTACATAGTTCAATTTAAAACATCGCTAGTATGAGACCATAATTTTAAGTCAACTAATTCACCTCCCTCTTTGCTGCAATCTCGTTCTTACAAATAGACGCAAAATTACATTGAAGATCTTTCGGATCAATATTATCCTTACTGTTGTGCTAAGGTTTACCCTCTAGATCAATAATATTACATATAAAAAGAATAAATAAAATACAATAGGAATGTTACGCCACAAATCTCCAGGGTGGTAATGGAGAAACAATAACCAACAAAGGATTCCATGAATATGGGTTTGAATAAAAGTAACAAAACCTGATCTGCTAAAGCCTCTGACATCCAACATTAACATTGCTTGGATGAAAGTAATGTATAATGATAAAAATGTTGTTGGCAAATATTATCACCCCAAAATCCTTTCTCTTCATATCAAAAGGTTACCAAGCAATGATTGAGTTAAATAAAGACAAGAAATCCTCATTGTCCATGATGGACGTGGGACCTAAGAAGTGTCATAAAGCAGTTTTTGCCCACAAATATTTACTATAGTATACCTCCATTTCAGCTACCCACCTTGGATCCTATAAATCATGTTTTCACCAATCAATTTATCACTAAGTAGAATAGATTTAAGACACTTAAACAATGCAAATGGGGGCGCACAATACAATCCCCAAATTTCACCTACAAGCCAATGTAAGAGCATGTCTTGTTCAGTTTGTATCTCATTTACTCTGTTTTCCTTCTCTTAAAGGGAAACAATGCCACTGTAGAACATCTCTCCACAAATCTAGTTTATCATGTATTCCTTCTCTTGATTCATCCACAAGCATTGTTATCATGAATTGCGATATTGGCTCAAGGATATGCTCAATCCCATGCCAAGGCTAGATAAAGGACTCAAAGTCGACTCGCAGTGTGTTCCTACAGTCGTAGGCAGGAAAATCTTTTGCCACTCAAGTATTTGTTTGTAGCACAATGAAGGAAAAAAATTACAAACACAATATATTATTTGTTATATCATGTAAAATTTGGGAAAAGCAATATTTATTAGAAATGGTAGAGTCATTACAGAATTCTTCTTAATTAATCAAGAAGTATGAAAGAATGAATTGAATATTGAGTTGATTGAATGAATTGAATTATACAAAGATACATTGAATCATCTATATAATGAGAAGAAAACACTAACTATCATAACCAAATTAACTAACCAACTAACAAAAGCTCAACTATTTTAACATGGTATCAGAGCATTATTATTCTTTTTGATAGCTTCCGCTTTTCTTATTTTCCGCCAGGAGATATACTACAAAACTCATGCTTCTTGAGGTTGTGTTCTTTGCAAGAAGATGTGGTATTTGCATCAATTCCAAGGAAGATGCTTCTGGCTTCAATGCATTTTGGTACTCTCACCACCTCTCCTTCATCGTCATCATTATAATGCATCATTGTCTTCTGTGGTGGCTGAGAATTCCAAGAGGGACTTGGTCACAAGATCACAAGTCTAGGCTTCTTCAACAATGTTAACAACTAGGGTGTATTATTGTCTTAGGTGTAAGGCTCTTACTTTTGGAATTCTAATGATAAATTGTGGGTCCATACTTGTGTTCAAGACTTTGCAATGATAGGTTGAGACAGGCTTAACCATTCATCCACGTCTTCCTCACAATGTGTTGCTACTTCAAGTTCTTGCAAAACTTCATCTATCAAATGTTCACTTTCTAAAATGGCATGCACGTTTCTTGCTTCTAAAGCTTGGAGTTCTCTTTTCAACCTTTCAGAAAATGTCATCAAGAATAGCATTATGTTCATCAAGGAGCTTCTAAAATCTAAATCTCAATATTTTCTTATTCTTTATCATTTATCCCCAATTATCTTTCTTTTTTAATTATTATTCTATTTTCTTTATCCCTCTCTCATTAAACACACAATATTATAGTGTGTAATTTTTCCTCATTGAAGCAACATATAAGGATCAAGATTAAGGTTCATCTCATTTCTCTCTTTCATCCGTTATGATTGATTTGCTTCTGTCAAAAAAATATATGGTTAAACGTTAGATGAAATTACTTATGCCAAATGGTGATTAAGCGTTAGTATTGCTTCACGTTCAAATTTCAAGACTAGGAGACGAATATTCACTCATCAGCAAGAGGAGGTATTAGAGTATATGTGGTGTTCAACACAATCATTTCAAGCTTGGAATGCTTGACACATTCCAACTTGAGGGGATGTTAAAGTTGTTAGTTGAGTTTGGTTTGTTAGTTATAATATTGTTTTCGTTAATCGATTAAGAGTTTAATTAATCGATTAACTAGTTAGTATATAAAGAGTGATTCCCTTATTCTTTGTAACTCAATCCATTCATTTTCATTAATGAGAAATATCAATTCTTTAAGCTTTCTTTCTCATTCTCTTTTCTCATCTTTCTTGTTTCATCAAGAAATTAATTCATGCTTCCTACCATTTTAACAATATTCTTTAGATGATTCTGAAATGGATGACCTGAAGCAAATTTAAAAAAAAAAACTAGTTTCACATGACTCTGATTTTATTGTGCGTAGGTGTATATACATATATTGAAAGAATGTTTGGACCCTAGTTGTTTTGGTTGTGCACTTGTGTTATAGATAATTTTTAATGGTTGTGATTTTATTTTTTGGGATCATAGGGTGGATGAATATGGAAAATTTGTTGAGATCCAAGATAAAGAAATGGAAATTTATGTTGCTGAAGAGGAGAAACTCTATCGAGCTCATAAAGACCATATTGCTTCAATGAGGCTAAGGAATTGGGTGGTACAACTATAACAAATTTTGTATTTAGTGAAGGTTTTTTATGTGATTAGTTGAGGTTTTTAACCTTCACAATATAACTAGTGAACAATTATGACTTCTAGAAGCGTTTAGTGGAGGTTTTAGAAATCCTTTCGTATCTACATATTTGTAGTGGTTTAATTGTGGAGATATTTTACCTCCACTATTTGTGGAGGTTTTTAACCTCCACTATTTGAGGAGGTCTTTATAATGTGTACCATGAAGGCTCTAAACCTCCACTATTTGAGAAATTTAATTGTGGAAATATTCAACCTCAACTACTTGAAATAACATATGGAGACCTGCTAAAAGATAATTATTATATGTTTCTAGAGGATTTTAACCTCAATTTAATTTCATAATTTTAAAACTTTAATTTCATTAATTTGTAGTTATTATTTAAATATTCAATACAAAATACAAATTTTCTTAGCAATAATAAAATTTCATTGCAAATAAACCATAATAAAGTTGAAAGGGTTATAATTCATCATTTATTATACATCTAAATACACCATAAAATCTAAAAAAACTTAAAGTAGTTTCATATGACACTTGAAAAACAAAATATATAACAAATATCTTAAATGTTGATGACATATTTAAAGTAGTTTCATATGATCCTCTTGCACCCAAAGGTATATGAGACATATTTACATCAACATTTGCCTAAAATAATAAAATAAAAACATTTAGTTGGAACAATACAAAAAGCATTCATAATTACCATATCATTATATACGCTAAATAAGCAAGTACAATTATTATTATTATATTAAGCAAAACAGAAGTAGGATACATAGATTCATAATGTAACAACAATATCACATACTCACCAAACAACAAACTATCTAGAAATTTGAAGGCCCTCCTCTATTCTCTGACCACCAATTCCTCTCAACAAAATAGCCTATGCACAGAAAATGGAGCAAAGAAACTCATTTAAGAAATTGGTAATTAATATATCATTTCACCTAAAGCTAAAGTTGCTCACCTGTGCATTTTTATCAAGTGTTTTGCTAATATCAACCTCAGTTAGCCAAATGGGAAGGTCAAGTGTTGCAAACTTGTCTAGGATAGTTCTTACAAGGGGAAGGTTTGGTACTGTGAAGTGACTCTCTAAGCCAATTCCATCCATAAAGATACCATTATGTTGCAGTTCTCTTTGCCTTGGGATGTAGGCATCAACGGTGGAATTTACATCACTGTAGTTCTCGGTTGCATACCACTTGAGCTCATTTTCAAAGACAACAACATTGAATCTCTTCACAAACCAATTCTGTAAATGATATATAATTATAAGATTTTTTACTAGCATTTGAACATCATAATGGAATGAGGTTTATTGTGCTAATGTCTATGTTGTGAAAAATGGTTAGTTGGATATATTCAAACCTGATAAGGAAAATTACTAAGAATGATATTCGTTATTGGAGATCCAAAATGTAACTCTTTGAGACATGCTCTATAGTTATAGTAGCTCCTTCCATTCTCCTTCCCTTGGTATCTGACACGTGAATGTTGTGGCTTGCTTTCGTTTCTGTCAAATGCAAAAGGAAACCAAGTTTAAACATTACTCATATTGTGTTTTTGTTTTATTGACACATACCCATCTTATTCTAATTAATTATAATATTTGCTTATATTATATGACCCTTTTACTTACTTGTTCATATGAAAACACTTGCAAAATTTAATCTTATTAGTCTTTGGCTTTGCGACAAGACCACATTTTAAGTTTTCATTGGTCGGTCATACACTTGAAAATTAATAGCAATTTTTTGCCATGCTTAAATTTATGAAGAATAAAAGTTAATTTTCCTCACAATGTTGATTATATTGTTGATTGACTATCCATTGTTCCTTGGTAAGTGGCTGCAGAGATGGGCTAACTAACTCTATACTGATATCTTCACCATTAGTGTTCTGCATTATTACAAAATGAAATAAACAAAGCCAAATATATTGAATTGAAGCAATTAGTTAAATATGATAATTTTATTAATAAAGTTAAAAGACAAAGTTACTTGAAAGAAGAGTATAAATGAGTTTCAGCAATCACCTATATTTGTTCTCGATACAGTAAGCTTATGCTCTATCCTATAGCACTAACTCATGAAGTTAATCTTAAAATAAAATTTTATAACTTTTTATTGTTTTTATATGGAGCTATTTAATTTCTTTTATTCTTTGTTTCCTTTTACTTACTCAGCTTTGGACTGATATGATATCATCACTTAGTTAAAAATTCTATCTTTTCTCTTTGATATTGAGAACAAAATCAATCAACCCAACACCTTTGGTATAATGGTCTTTCGTCCAGTTATTCCCCGCACCAGATTGACCAAAGACAAAGTTATCAGGTCGGAAGATCTTGTCGTCCGGCCTGATCTAATGCTCTCCATGGTTCTAGGTTGAAGATCCATGAGCACCGCTCTCGGAACATATCTTCCACCATTTATACCGATCAGGCGCAGCAGAAAATGAAGTATCAAGGCAAAGTAAAACAAAGAAGTGGAAATCATTCAAAGTATCAAGGCATAAGCATTAGAAGTCATGGAATATGAACCTTCGACCTTTAGCGATGGAACATGAAATGTGAACAGTAGGGTTTGTGAAGCAATCACTTTTGAACTGTAGGGTTTGTGACGCAAAAATATGATATGTGAATCTAATAAAAATGATGATTTGAAAGAGGATCTGATAGTTAATCAAAAAATGAAGGTGAAATGACATATTGAGTGAACATAAAAACTGCCCAGGAGCTGAAATTATTCAAAATAAGAGATGGGTAGAAAAAAGTAGCAGTAGGTAATAATTCTTTTCATGTAATAGATATTATCAAAAACTTTTATCCAAAAATATTCATAGAGGTATATATGATCTTTGTTGAAGGCATTTTGTTCTCTGATGGAGTGGGTGTAGTGTTAGTTGACCATTTTAGGGTTTGATTTCTATTAGTCATGTACTATTAAAATTGAAAAATATAGTGAATGTTGGAAACCTTCATAAATTAAATAAAAACCTCCACTATATATCTAATTATTGTCTGGTCTGCCTCATTTGATTTATTTCGACAAAAAACCTCCACTATACAAATTTGAAAGAAAACTAGTTTCACATGACTCTGATTTTATTGTATGTAGGTGTATATACATTTTATTGTTTTGGTTGTGCACTTGTGCTATAGATAATTTTTAATGGTTATGATTTTATTTTTTTGGATCATAGGGTGGATGACTATGAAGAGTTTGTTGACATCCAAGATAAGGAAATGGAAATCTATGTTGTTGAAGAGAAGAAACTTCATCGAGCTCATGAAGACTATATTGCTGCACTGAGGCTAAGGAATTGGACGGTATAGGTGCAGATGGGGAAAACATTCAATGAGGAACTTGCCAAGCTCATGAAAAAATTCTCCCCATAACGGGCATAAACAAATTCCAATGGTATCTGATATTCAGATTGTTGGATTTTATATAGGTGCATATAAACAAATAAACACATCAAATAAGATAGAGATTATAAATATTGTTCTTGGTGGAAAATCACATATCAGCATTTTAGGAACATAGAGCTATAAAACTTTGTATTTCCTTTTATCCTTTTGTATATGAAGACAATAATTTCTTTTGGGTGTTGTAATCTAGCTAAAATTGAGATGATAATCCAATTTTTCTAATCTTTAGTACTATTGGCTAGAAATTTGATATGATTGATCTTATTTTGTGTTTTTTCTTACAAATTTTAGGAATAGTTAACAAACTTATCTCCAAATTACTCATCTAGTTTGATATGTGCAAGAACTTGATTGGGGTTATTAGACAATTATGATAAATTTTGAATCAGTTTTAATTGTTTGTGTTTGTGTTTGTGTTTGTATCAAACACAAACATTTATCTCTTTAATTGCCTGTGTTTATAACAAACACAAAAATTATCTCTTTAAAAACAATTAACGTTGATTCAAAATTGATCATAATGATAATCCCAATAAATTTCTTGTACATATCAAACTAGATGACTAAATTTCTTGTACATATCCAATAGTACCAAGGATAAAAAAAAATTGGATTATCATGTCAATTTTAGCCAACTTACAATCCCGGAAGAAATCATTATCTTCGTATATTAAAGGATAAAAGAAAATACAGAGTTTTATAACTTCGGGTTCCAAAAATGATGTTGTGTGTGGTTTTCAATTAAGAACAATTTTTATTATTTCTATCTTCTTTGATGTGTTTATTTATTTGTATGCACCTGTGCAATATCCAACAATCAGAATATCTGATACCATTGGAATTTGTTTATGCCTGATATGGGGAGAATGTTTCCATGAGCTTAGCAAGTTCCTCGGTGAACTTTTTCTCCTTCTGCACTTGTTCCGCCCAATGCCTTAGCCTCATTATAGCAATACTGTCTTCATAAGCTCAACTGAGTTTATCCTATTCAACAACATAGATTTCCATTTCTTTATCTTGGATAACAACAAACTTTCCATATTCATCCACCCTATGATCCAAAAAATTAAATATTTGCTTACACAAATATTTCCTTTTTTGTCAAAAGAATATATATGCTCCCCTTAAGCATTAGAGAAAACAAACTCTTTTAAATAAGTGAAAAAGATGTATACATTGAAAATATAAGATTTTTACACAGTTAGTTTATCATACACCATTTATTTTTAATCACCGTTAACTTTTAAATACAAGTAATTCAAATGAATGGTGGAAGATACAATGATTATGTATAAATCTTTACACTGTTAGTGCATAAATATCACACTCTTTAAATAAAACATAGCATTTTTTTAATAGCCTAAGTTATTAGCATTGCTAATTGAATAAAAATAAGATGATGATGGTTCATAAAATAAGAAACTAAACAATATGTCCTAATTTATTTTAAAATTTGTCCTAATTTATTTGAAAATCATCTCCTATATGATGTCATCATATTTGAGTCGTTATTTACCTATACAATTTAAGATAAAAAAGTGCAAAAGAGTGTAGCATACTATCTCCGTATAATTATATTTGCTGACATCAAACAACCTACATGATGTGAGGAATGAGGACAAAAAAGAATTATATAAATAAAGGTTGAGAAGGAATGTTATAAATGCTTGCTGAGAAATTTCATATCTTTTTACAATCATATATCCATAGGGTTGAAGTTGATGCCCTTCCATAAAGGAGGAGTATATTATGGTGATCCAATCAAGCATACTGGTATGTTATTTGATCTCATAATAACATGAGTAGGTTATTATGAGATAGAATAAGCACAACCATTTTCAAGATTAGAGAATTAATTAATGGTTTGATCATAGTAATTTATCTCTCAAAGTTGGAAGTATTTTATGTATAGATAGATATATAAAAGAAGATAGGATTTTTAAACATGCATACCATAGTTCCTTTTCATTCTTGTTATTTCAGTTTTTTGTCTTCCTGGTTCTTACACCATGCAGGTTTTTTATATGTACGGTTGCATGTTAACAAAATTAAACCTTTTCAATACGGAGATAGATACTGTTACTTTTTTCTTATCATTTTCTTAAAATTATATACGTAAATCTCATGTGAAATACATCATAAGATCATATCCGAATATGGTTATATTTCAAATTCAGAAAATGAGTAAGCACAACTATAATAACCTATCTATTTGAAGAATATGGTTGCAAACATAAAGAAACACATTAAAGCTCCTAAAGAATAATTTGGTATGGTGACTAAGAAGCTACTTAGACAATGGAGAATAATTAGATTGTGAGGTTGATAATACCAACATTTGACATAATTTTTCGTGATTTAAATTTTGGAGAAACTTAATTTTCTTTATAAAAAGCATGGATTCTCTTCGATACTCGGATTGTTATGTATATATTGTGACTTATGTTCCCATAAAACTTTAATTTAGTCTAACAAGCTTGCCAATTGAGGAACAAAGATGAAAAAAATAGTTAAGTTCTTTAATTTAGATGAAAATCTCTAATCCTATTCTTTGTAACAATAGCAATGAACATAAGTTGTACTTGTTCATAGTGGTATGGTTTATTTACAACTCCATTTTCCTACCCTAATTTGTCTACTAATTAACTATAAAATAGTGGGAAATATGCAATACCTTGTGGTTCTTCACATGATGGGGCTCTTCTTCAAGTGATAGTCTTGTTTTTTCTCCTATTCATTGCTGAAAGTATGATGAAGGAAATATAAGCAAAAGGAAATCAAAAGATGGTTATGTAAGACCAAGAACTTACTAACTCTTTCTCCTCGCATTTATCTTCCACGTACTTTTTCCTCTTCTTTTTTCTATGGAATAATCTCTTTTTTTAAAGCAACTTTTTTAATAATGAGTAAAGTTTACAATTAATTTAGTTTATTCATTAGGGATGTACTATATTTTTTCGATCTTTATGTAATTAATTACAAAATTATTATAATGGTATAAGATTTATTTCAAATAAATTTAATCATTGATGGGGTGGACAATCTTTAAATTCATGCATATGTTTTTGGTAAGTAAATATAGTTATTAGGGAGAAAAGACTCGAATGGTTGGACTATCATGTGTTAGTTAATATAGAAACATATTTTTAAATTCATCTATCAAATTTAATCTCTTCATATTTTTCTAGGTAAAAGTGTGCACCACCCAAACCAAGCAAAATCACAACCACTCAAAAAGATCTACAACATAACCCAAAAAATATATCTACAGAAATAAGTAGTATAAGTATGTGTTGTACAAAGCTCTATCGTAAATCATTTTAACATCAATAATATTGAAATAAAAGCAAAAAAAGATTAATACTTATTTTTTTAATTGACATATCATAGTTTTATTAACACATGATATGATTTGGGATATAGTTCAGGATAACAGATCCAAACATGATAAATTTTTTAAACTAATAGATAAACATTAACATTAGAAATATATGGAGGAAAAGGTTAAATAAAAGTTACTCATAAAACTAATGCAAGAGAGAAACATTAACCACAGTATTTTGATTCATATCCCTACCTCTAATCCTATCCCTTTCATTCTTATATTCCCACCTCTGATCTCTTCCCCTCATTTTCTTTTCTAACCCATACATCTTTTCTTTCTTCCCCATTTCTCTCCATACCCATAGCTCTTACCTTCTTTCTTTGAACTACTAGTCCATCCCAAACCCCGTGCTTTCCCATTTCTCTCCAATGCTTTTGTGCATCAATATATAGGAAATGAAGAATTCTTATATTCCCACTNCTCTATTTATCTTAATAGTTAAGCAAAATCAGATATCTAACACGTGGCATATAAAAGTAACATTAGGTTTTTATATTAATCTTCTTATCATATTTTATAAGTACTATGATAAAAATACTTGCACTCATTGGCTACCTGCAATAATGTTGGAGGTGTTAGAAATAATAGCTTATCTAA
>NW_017727100.1:41108-41418 GCF_001865875.1 Lupinus angustifolius | reverse complement strand
TTAGATTTACTTCCTCCAAGAATAAGTTTAAAACTTTTACTTTTACATCATAGTCATCAATTTTTGAAAAATCCAATGGCTTGAATTAGCGAGTAAATAAAGTAAATGGAATTAATAGCTAAGATTTGGAGTAAGTAGATTCCCTCTCATTATATTATGTATTTTACTATTATATCATAATCAATTTTAGTGATTGAATGATAGTAAATGTTTTATCTTCGAAATGTTATTATTTTTTATTTAGATGAGCTGACTCGATCGTATGCTTCAACAACAAAATAGAGAAAATTGAATTATTATCTTAAATATT
>NW_017727100.1:30779-41008 GCF_001865875.1 Lupinus angustifolius | reverse complement strand
TATTTGGGTAATAAGATAAGTTCAAATGTATTAATGTTTCTTAAAAATGAAAAATTAATATAAAATACATCATTTCTAAATTATCGACAATATTATTCATTATTTTTATATAAAATTCCAATTTTTTGTTTAATCTCTGGTTGTCTAGCCTCATTTATCATGATCAATAAGTATTAAAATGATGATAACAAATCCATAAAATATGATTATATTAAGTAGTCAAATTCCAATAATATAAGAGTCAATGTATGTTTACTATTTTTTATTAGAGTATATTACATTAACACTCCTTAGAATTTAACTAAATTACATTCACCACCCGTTTTGTTTAGGATAATCATCAAGAATATTAATTAGTNTTTTATTTTATTATATATATATATATCAATATTTTTATATTAACAATTTTTAACTTAGAAATTTATTTATCATTTTCTCAATCAAATTTATATTTTGATGGCAGTTTCCTTCAGATATCAAAGCTAGCTANCAATAGAAAATTGTAACTCATGCAATTTCTTAATATATTTTTATTTTATTATATATATATATATCAATATTTTCATATTAACAATTTTTAACTTAGAAATTTATTTATCATTTTCCCAATCAAATTTATATTTTGATGGCAGTTTCCTTCAGATATCAAAGCTAGCTAAGCTGCATTGTTGCATTGCTATTATAGTAAGTTTAATTACATAGATTTTCTTATTGTCATATTAGTAATTTAACAATGTATTTATACATGCACTAATTTCATCATTGATTAATTAAGGGGGAAAAATAGTTGAGGATGACTATTTTCAAACTACATAGTTTTAAAGGATTTTAAGCACTTTTCCTTATCTATTATATATCTACACTATATCACTATACAAACGAAAAAAATTGGGAAGTAATTTTTGGTATGGATTTTAGTTTTTTATTTTCTCCTTAATAGAAATTAAAAGGACAAAGGGGAAATTAGACATTGGTAATTTGAAATATTAAATTAATTATAAAAAAAGTATGAGTAGACAATTCCTAGCAAAAAATTAGTAATAATAATAAAGAAAATATTGTACTTAATGAATCGATAATGGATTAATGGTTAAATGCATAAGCATGAATTAGGATAAATTAATGTATCTAATAATGCATAAAAGACTAAAATAATGGTATATTTGATACATGAATTAACACATTTTCTAATTTATTTCCTAACCATTATTTGAGTCTTTCCTATAAGTGTAGTTTTTAAAAGCAAGTTGTTTCAATTTAATTGTCATTTCCAAGTTAAAGACAATATTAGTTACTTCTTTAATAATTATACTATAATATTGATTATTATGGATATAATACACAATATTGGAATAAAAATATGACAAAAAGTTAAATAGTTGTTTCATAATTTTAAGAGATAAGTGCATAAAGTCCCTCTGAACTTAACGGATTTTACAAATAATCATCATGAACTATTTTTTCTTCATAATTAACTCTTAAATTTTATAAGTTGATGAAATTGGTCAATATATAAATATTGTAAAATTGTGAATATATCAACAAGGAAATGACTCCAATCGACAATGCAATAGTGCATGCTAGTAAGCATTGATATCTCAAGGAAACCACTATCAAAATACAAAACTATTTAAGAAAATGATAAATAAATTTTAGAGTTAAAAGTTATAAATGTAGTAATATTGATATATATACTATTGCCATTAATTTAGACTTATCTTTATTCAAAGAACAATTTAAAAAATTATTAAAGTTGAATGGATAATTAGGAAAAAAATTATTTCAAGATAATTATTGCCAAAAGACATATAGTTTAGAGTTTTTTATATATTATTCCTTAATTTTAAAGAAATAAATGGATTATGAAGTACATGAATTTATCCCAATTCATGTGCATGCATTTAAGCATAATTGACTACCCACCCCATAAATAAATTTATTTACTTAATAAATTATATACCCTTTAAATTATTTCCACAATTGATTTTTTCCCAAATTGATTTTATACCTTACTGATCAATATTATTATAATTTCTTTATTTCCCTAAATGATTTATTATAATTTATTTTATAGTTTATTAATAAATTCATGTGCATTTATTTACTTTCCTAGTTGATTTTATACTTCACTAATTAATATTATTATAATCCTCCAAAATATTAACGATAAAAATATAAAAATATTTTATATTTCAAGATATAAATTATACAATTAAAATGCTTTATGCTTTATATAAATTAATTAAATGCTTTATTTAATTATATACCTTTTATTAAGAATTTATAGAATTAAATAATATTTGAGGAAGGTGTAGGTAGACATTAAGGAAATTGTTCATAAGATTTATATTTAAAATATGATGGTATATAAGGAGAAGGATTATCTTTGGTAGGTGGGTGATACTTATAATTCACACAAAAAAATAATGCAAATATAATGTTACTTTTGCATGCCATGTTCAATATATTGAATTTTGTCGTACTGGGTCAAACATTAAAAGTTCGCTTCATGGGAGCGATACTTGTTGGGAGGGATTACTAAAAATTCTAAAGGACAAATAATAGAAGATAATGTAATGTTAAGATAAAGATAAATAATTGAGTTTTATTTTAATTATATTGTTATTTATGTTTATGATTATCGATATTATGACTATTCAATAATATAATACAAAAATAAATATCTAATTTTTTGAAAAAAAATGATTATTTTTATTTGTAGAAAACAACACTTATAAAGCAATAAGATGTATTGATAAATTATTAATCCATCTATTTTAAAATAATTGTTAACTTATAATTTCTAGAAGAAATGAAAATGCTTATTTTTTTAATAATATTATTATAGATAGAGTAAATTTTGAAATAAAAATAATGTTTAAATCGTAAAATATAGAACTAAATATGTCTTTCAAATTAATAATTTGTCCCAAAATGTTTTATGTTTAATGTTATACATACACTTGAAGAAAACAATAAGTAATGTAAAGGATGAATACAATTTGACTAAAAGAATGTCATGAATGAAAAATGGAAAGTACAGTAAAAAAGAAATGAAAAATAGGAGATGAAAAAATAAATAATAAATAATGGTAATATTGAAACTAAAATATAATTATGTATTTAGTTTCCAAAAAATATTGAAGGATTGATTTAAAATAGTATGACAAGGTTAAAATATTAAAAGATATGAATTGTGTGTTTCTTTTAATTTTCGACGGTTATTTTAAAATGTCATACCTAAATTTTTGAAGGAGGATGGTGGAAACAAATAGGGATGGTTACAACCCACTACACATTCTACACACACGAAATTTATCTGTAATTATATAGGCATCCATTTGCTCAATTTATGTTAGTTTTAGCATGTATCCGTGAACTCGTAGCGATGAGTATATTTTAGTTCCTTTAAAAATAAAAAAATTAAATCTTTCTTGAAGGATTACTTCTTTGACATTTTGTATGTTAGTTCCTTTAAAAATAAAATGAAAATAACATTACTTCAACAGTGTACACACGTGAATGAGTACCACTATACATGTGCTCGCCTATATATATTGCCCATAGTTTGAATTTTTTTTCCAGACTCATGAGTATCCATTTGTAATCTTGCCCATACTCATTCTTATACGAATTTTATCATGTATCCGAGTTTTACTTGCCATCCCTACAAATATATAGAGCACAACACTGAAATGTTAACCTTTTGTGTGTGAATTGTTTGGATCAAATTCCAATGGCTCCCACTACAACAAAATATCCTGTTAGCCACGGTCGAAACCGTGGTAAAAGAGCTCAACCACCATGGCAAAGTCCCTTAGTCACGGTTCACGCTGGAGTAGCAAACAAGGGCGTTGCAAAATATTAGCCACGGTCGTTTTACATTGTAGCCACGCTTGACCGAAGTGTGGTAACATTAACATAACCACGATTTATTTTGTTTTGCTACGACTTCGCTCGTGGCTAATTTGATTTGTAAATGAAATAAAAGGAAATAATAGCAATGAAAGTGTCATACTATTAACAAAATTAAGTTTTAGACATTTACCGAATGTTTAGTATTCATAACTCATAATAATAAATCAAAATACAAAAATATTAATACTAAGGCTTCTTCCCATAGTTGAGGCACTTTTATTCCCATAGTGGAGAGCTATGCCTCCGGTCACTGAAACATGCTACCCTTCCCAGTTCTTCAATTTCCTCTATGATGTGGTCCAGTTTTGTCACTGTCTCTATAAGCAATGATGCAAAACCAACAAAAGGAAGGGCCTTAGAGAACCTAAGGCAAGTGATTGCAAATGCAAAAACATATTCCCGTTAATCAAATAATAGGAAATGTTTTGACCTAAGTAGTAGCCTTCACTACTAGCATTTAAAAAATGCAAAACCTTTTCTAGTATCAAATAGGAAGTGTTATGCCATTATGATGGAGAGGAAGTATATGATTAAAAACATTAAAAAGGAAGAAAATAGATTGTCCCACTTTTGCATTAAATTGATTTCAGTTCAAGGGTAAACTAAAAGAAAAAAGTCAAACTAGTCACTTTCCACTTACCCAAGACTTTAACCTCAATGAACCTCCTCTAATTCTCAATCCCAAAAATTATAACCTTTGGAGAACAATAATAATCCAATTTGTTTACTAAGCCCAGAAATGCTTGCCTACCACCATTTACTGGATTGTCGTTATGAGCAAAATTTAACCTAAGTTATTGTTGCATATAAAGTGCAGGTGAACGTTTATATGTGTCCAACACAATCTTAATTCCATTAACATGGCTCAATAAATTATCTAGCTAAATAAGTGTTCATCATGATAATCTGATATCCCACATACATAATGGGGAACCATAATCCAAAATAGTCATAAGCAAAGTTGTACATCTACATGAAAGAGTATATACCACTTTGGAACCAAACACAATCTTCCAATAGCCAAAGAGGACTGAGACCACATCAATCCATACAAAACCATCCTTAATCTTTCTGGATATCATATGCAGTAATGCTTTAAGTACAACCTGACAGGAAGATAAAGAGACCACTCTACAACCATTTCCAATTATTCTTTTTTAATTCGGATACATTCTACAATCCAATTTGTTGCACCTGGCATAATTATATGGGGTGAAAAGTCATGAGATTCATGGAAATACTAATTCATATGAAATCTTAAACAAAAAACAACATAAAAATTTGTTGCATCTGACATAATTATATTTAATACGCTACAAGCTTTACTGGCTCAAACCAAAGGACAAAGAACAACAACAGTCATGAGATTGGGAGCCAATTGAGATTGATCATCATAATCCATTTCTTCTTATTTGGGCTTGATCACATGCTGCTCAATGTTTTCTTTGCTACAACTCCCACTACAACAACCCAACCACTAAATATACCTACACATACAAATATGTACAAATCATCAAACACAAGATTGTCAAATTAATGAAAATAGAAAGAAAAAAAAAGGAATAGGTAATGTGTAAGAGCAAGAGTACATGGTTGGGTGATCCAAATATTTCCAAACAACTACAAAATCCCAAGTTTTGGTCTCGCCAAGGGGTCTAAGCCACTCTTTAATAAGTTATCTATAATTAATATGTATAGTTGTAGAGGAACTCTAATTGCTATATTTCCATTCAATATGGAATATTAAAACATGCTTTAATATTGTTAATACTTAACATAACCTTTATTAGTTCAATAAATTTGAGTTGATAGGGAAGGAAGCAAAGTGTGCTACTTAGTTAATTTTGATGTTGTGAATTACCCATCTCTCTATTACATATGAAATTTATTTCTCTCAAGTACACAAACACAAGGTGATGGTGATATAGAAAGAAGAGAATGCATACTATATGCAAATATTGTCAAGTTCTACAATATATTATACAGAATCATGTGCTCTGTTTTGTGTATGTCTACAAAAAACACTTTCAATTTAACTTATTTTTGTTTCTCTTTCTTATCATGTCTACTCTTGTCATTGTGTACTTTTAAACTAAAAGGATATCCTATGTGATAGGTTATATGAAGATACTGTTTGGCACCCAATTTGGAAAGAAGACTAATATTTTGAGATAATCTATATGCAAAATATCATTATGTCATTTAATAAAGGAGTTTATGTCTATCTAAAGACGTCTGTGATAAAAAACATATATCAAAGACACTAAATGAAAAGGACTCAAAATTATTCAAATTTCACAGAGTAATTTCATGCTCATAACCTATACATCATAGATGCAATAGTAGTATCACTGAAAAACTACATTGGTCAAAAAAATGCTCTGCTAGGGCTTGAGCTCCAAAGATCTGGGAACTTCTCCAAGCTTCTTGGAATCCCTCTTCAACTCTTGCTTTTCATTTCATGGCCACCATGCCCATTCCCTAGACCTTCCTCAACGATCTTGGTGCTTCTTCGAAGCTCAAAACTCCTCCTACACCTGCCAAAAAGTCATTTGCACAAGTAGTGACAAATGCTTGTGACATATCTTTGTCCCAACTGCCACAACCTTGTGTCAAAGGTGACTCCATTGCTGTGAAAATACCAGAGGATGAGTATCAGGCAGGGCTCAAAAGATGCAAAGCTCACATCCATGGCAGGATCATCTTCTCCAAAGGAGACACTCCAACGAAGTTCTTGGACCTTAAAGCTAAGCTCACTGGTATGTGGAGCATGATAAGTAAATGGAACATGATTTCCCTTGGTAAGGGGTACTATGATTTTTCATTTTCAAATGTGGAAGACATGAGATCTATATGTGCCACGGGTACCTGGAACCTTCGCCCTGGTTTCCTGAGGCTATTCTTATGGACATCGGACTTCAATCCTAGCATTCAGAAGCTCTCACACTCACAATGTTGGGTGAAAATCCTAGGATTGCCTCAGGAATACTGGAGCCCCTGTATCATATTCTCAATAGCAGGGGGGATTGGCACTCCAATAGCTTTGGATGAGGCTACTAACAGTAGGGCATTTGGCCACTTTGCAAAAATATTGGTGGACATTAATCTCAAATCAAAACTGCCTAAACAAATCCTAGTCGAAAGGGAGGGATTTGCTTTTTTTGTCTATCTGGAGTATGAAAACCTTCCTGACTTCTGCCTAGGATGTCAAACCATTGGGCACTTAACATACAATTGCAGGAAAAATGCCAATAAAGATCAAGAAGAGGAAGTTTCAAAGCCTCCAAGGAAGCCTGCAACAACTGTTCAACCTAAGATCCCTGTAAAGGAAAAGGAATTGGTGATTAACTTGGAGATTGACAACAGGGAGATTGGGAATTTGGATAACTTGGAGAAGATGGTCTTGTCCCCCTCCAATGGCTCTCAAGGTTTTTCTGAGGAGGAGACTCCATCTAGGGTGGAGAACACAGTTGATGAAAACACTCCTCAACAGGATCAAATGGAGTCTGAAGACTTCATAGTCCAAACTAGTGAGGAAATGGTCAATCAAAATGCTGCCAAGGAAACAAGAATTGTTGGCAGACTCTGGGAAGATGATGAAGTGATGAATGATGATAATGAAGAGAGCCAATTCTCCCCAGTGCTCTCATCATAGTCCAAACTAGTGAGGAAATGGTCAATCAAAATGCTGCCAAGGAAACAAGAATTGTTGGCAGACTCTGGGCAGATGATGAAGTGATGAATGATGATAATGAAGAGAGCCAATTCTCCCCAGTGCTCCCTTGTCTATTTTATGGAACAACCACACCTTCTACATAAGTGCCATATATGCTCACACTCACTATCTTCAAAGAAGACTTCTCTGGGAGGAAATTCAGTCTTTAATGCTTACTCATCTGGGCTCTTGGTGCTACATTGGGGACTTCAATGCTGTTCTGGGGTCAAATGAATGTAGGAGTGCAAGGCTGCCTAATAATGTCACTTGTGAGGACTTTCAAAACTTCACTGATAACTCTAGACTATCTCACTTGCCAACAAGGGGGGCTGCTTTCCCTTGGACAACAAGAGGAGAGGGGAGGCCCTAACTGAGAAAAGACTGGATAGATGTTTATGTAATGATTCTTGGATTTCTAATTGGCAAAGGATTAGTTGTTGTACCCTCCCTAGAGTTGCCTCTGATCACCATCCCCTGTTGCTCTGCTCCGAGGTTGTTGACAACTTCATATCGTCCCAATTCAGATTTCACAAAATGTGGCTTAGGCACACAGATTGCAGAAGGTTGATGGAGGAGTCTTGGAGACATCCTGTCCTTGGTTGTCCTATGTTCATTCTTTTCCAAAAGCTGAAAAATCTGAAGACTCAGCTAAAGGATTGGAATATTAACACTTTTGGTAATGTGCATCTTAGAGTAAAGAATGCTCTAGCTAAGGTGGAAACAATTCAGAGCTGTATTAATGCTTCTGGTCCAGAGCCTGATCTATTGGATCAGGATCTCCAGGCTCAGAATCAGTTGTTGGAGGCTCTATCAATTGAGGAGGATTTCTGGAAGGAAAAGTCCAGAATGAATTGGCAAATAAGTGGTGACAGAAACACAAGTTTTTTCCACAAGGTCACTAAGATGAGGCAAGCAACTAAATCAATGTCCATCCTGAAAAAAGGTGATGAGATTCTGACCTCTTACCAAGATATTAGTAGCCATGTGCTCTCTTTTTACATGGACCGAGGAGGATTTCTGGAAGGAAAAGTCCAGAATGAATTGGCAAATAAGTGGTGACAGAAACACAAGTTTTTTCCACAAGGTCACTAAGATGAGGCAAGCAACTAAATCAATGTCCATCCTGAAAAAAGGTGATGAGATTCTGACCTCTCAGCAGGATATTAGTAGCCATGTGCTCTCTTTTTACATGGACATATTTGCCTCAAGCAATAATTGTGTTCATAATTCCCTCATTCAAAATGTGATCCCTGCCTTGGTGAGCAATGAGGATAATGCCAGGCTAATTAAGACTCCTACCATAGAGGAGATAAAGCAAGTTGTGTTCTCTATGAATGGGGAGGGAGCTCCTGGGCCTGATGGCTTTGGGGGTTGCTTTTACCAACATTTTTGGGATATTGTGGGTAAGGATGTGTGCAACTCGGTTTCTCAGTTTTTCTTGCATGGTTGGGTGATGCCTAATATGAACTCCAACTCTATAGTCCTTATTCCTAAATCCTCCAATGTAGAAAGGATTGAGGATTATAGACCCATTGCCTTAGCTAACTTCCAATTCAAAATCATATCTAAAGTTCTTGCTGATAGGTTGGCCTCTATTGCTGCTAAGATTGTCTCTCCTCATCAAAGAGGATTCATCAAAGATAGGAACATCAAGGACTGCATTTGCATTGCCTCTAAAGCAATCAATCTGCTTGAGCACAAAACTTTTGGTGGAAACTCGGCAATCAAGCTTGACATAACTAAAGCTTTTGACACCATTGATTGGGGCTTCCTCATAGATACCTTGAAGGCTTTTGGTTTCTCTGAAACTTTCACCACATGGATATCCAACATTTTGCAATCTGCTAAACTTTCCATCAATATCAATAGCCAAAGTATGGGGTTCTTTAGCTGTTGCAGAGGTGTGAGGCAGGGTGATCCTCTTTCTCCCATACTTTTCTGTCTGGCTGAAGATGTCCTGAGTAGAGGAATTTCTTTGATTGTTAATGACAATTTGATGAGATCCATCTCTGGTCCTAAAAACTTCACTCTTCCTAGTCACATTCTATATGCTGATGACATATTAATCTTCTGCAGAGGTGTTAAAAAGGAGCTTGATTGCCTAAAAAAGCTTCTCACCACCTATGCTGAAGCTTCAGGTCAGAACATAAATCCTGAGAAGTGTAAATTCTACACAGCTAAGGCAACTCCTGGGAAGATTGCCAATATATCCTCTGCTCTTGGTTTCCTCCCTAGAGCTCTTCCTTTTAACTACTTGGGAGTTCCTCTATTCAAGGGGAAGCCTAAAAAGATGCACCTGAAACCAATTGCTGACAAGATTCTCCAGAAATTGGCAAAATGGAAAGGCCTAGCTTTGTCAATTATGGGAAGGGTTGAGCTAGTAAAGACAGTGATCCAAAGCATGCTGGTTTACAGCTTTCACATTTATCATTGGCCTTCTCTATTGATCAAGCATCTTGACTCTGCTATAAGGAACTTCATTTGGTCAGGGGATATTAAGACCAAGAAATTGGTCACTGTTGCCTGGGCTAAAGTTTGCTGCTCTACTAAATCGGGTGGTTTGGGCTTAAAGTCTCTCAAGAAAATGAACCAGGCT
>NW_017727100.1:29841-30679 GCF_001865875.1 Lupinus angustifolius | reverse complement strand
GCTAGTTGGCAATGGTCTTCACACCAACTTTTGGACTGATAACTGGTTGGGAGAACCTCTTGCTCAATCTCTAAACATCCCTCAGATTTGGCACTCTAACCTCAAGGCAACTGTTGCTGATTTTATTCATGACTCCAAATGGACAATTCCAAATTGGTTGGCTAACAGATTCCCTCACATAGCTGCCCAAATTGCCAATACCATATCCTCTTCAAGGGATGATAAGCTCATTTGGCTTAATTCCATTGATGGCAACCTGTCTCTAAAAGATGCATACTCTGGCATTACTCCTGCCAATAATCCTCTCAATTGGTGCAAGACAATCTGGTCTGCAGAAGTCCCTCCATCTAAATCCTTCACTACTTGGAGACTCATACATGGAAGAATGCCAACTGATGACAACCTTCAAAAGAGAGGATGCTCATTGGCTTCTCAGTGTAACTTCTGCAATTACAACATGGAAAGTTCTCATCATCTATTCCTTTGGTGTCCTTTTGCTGCTGCCTTGTGGCAATTGCTTGGTAGCCTCTTTGCTTTCAACATTGACACCAATTCTATATCCTCAATCATGCTTGCTTGCAACAGAAGCTACAGCCCTCAACTGAGGCACACTATCTCTGCTGCCATAGTGCACACAATCAATACCATCTGGTATTGCAGAAATCAGGACAGACTTCACGACACTAAAATTACTTTGCAGAGGGCTATCATCCGAATCAAAGCTGCAATAAATCTTTCTGCTAGATGCTCAAAAGCAATTGCTCACAATTCCATGCAGGAATTTGCAATCCTAAGGTCTCTGAACATCAACATCAACTATAATACTGCTCCTAAAATA
>NW_017727100.1:10266-29741 GCF_001865875.1 Lupinus angustifolius | reverse complement strand
TGGAGGTCAATTGGCTCCCTCTTTTTGGTTCCAAGGTCAAAATTAACTCTGATGGTGTAGCTAAAGGGAATCCTGGACACTCGGGAGGTGGTGCAATTTTCAGGAACTTCAAGGGGGGGATTCTAGCTTGTTTTGCTGATTACTTTGGTGTTCATGATGCCTTATTTGCAGAGCTAAATGCAGCCATGTTGGCCATTGATTTTGCTAAAAGAAATGGTTGGACAAACATTTGGCTTGAGTGTGACTCATCTTTGGTGGTTGATATATTCAAAGGACATGGCATGGTTCCTTGGAGGCTTCTAAACAAATGGTTGAGATGTGCTTCCACAATTTCTTCTATGACTTTTCATGTCTCTCACATTTATAGGGAGGGTAACACTTGTGCTGACAAACTTGCCAATTTTGGTATTATGTCTAAGAAGTCTTCTCTTTGGCATGTTGTTCCTAGCTTTATGGCTTATGATTTCTTTAGAAACAAGGCTGGAATGCCTAACTGTAGATTTCTATCCATGTATCACTTGTTCTCATAAAAAAAATTATAGATGCAAAATTCAACATATACAAGATGAAAGAGAGTGANCTCACAATTCCATGCAGGAATTTGCAATCCTAAGGTCTCTGAACATCAACATCAACTATAATACTGCTCCTAAAATAGTGGAGGTCAATTGGCTCCCTCTTTTTGGTTCCAAGGTCAAAATTAACTCTGATGGTGCAGCTAAAGGGAATCCTGGACACTCGGGAGGTGGTGCAATTTTCAGGAACTTCAAGGGGGAGATTCTAGCTTGTTTTGCTGATTACTTTGGTGTTCATGATGCCTTATTTGCAGAGCTAAATGCAGCCATGTTGGCCATTGATTTTGCTAAAAGAAATGGTTGGACAAACATTTGGCTTGAGTGTGACTCATCTTTGGTGGTTGATATATTCAAAGGACATGGCATGGTTCCTTGGAGGCTTCTAAACAAATGGTTGAGATGTGCTTCCACAATTTCTTCTATGACTTTTCATGTCTCTCACATTTATAGGGAGGGTAACACTTGTGCTGACAAACTTGCCAATTTTGGTATTATGTCTAAGAAGTCTTCTCTTTGGCATGTTGTTCTTAG
Source organism: Lupinus angustifolius (assembly GCF_001865875.1). Classification (NCBI taxonomy): domain Eukaryota; kingdom Viridiplantae; phylum Streptophyta; class Magnoliopsida; order Fabales; family Fabaceae; genus Lupinus; species Lupinus angustifolius. The sequence goes on along the minus strand of NW_017727100.1, from coordinate 28,635 downwards.
CTTTATGGCTTATGATTTCTTTAGAAACAAGGCTGGAATGCCTAACTGTAGATTTCTATCCATGTATCACTTGTTCTCATAAAAAAAATTATAGATGCAAAATTCAACATATACAAGATGAAAGAGAGTGAAAATAATGTAATTAGTCTTACTCACCAGTATTATAAAGTTCCTATATTTTTATTATTTGTTGTTCCATTGATAGTCATTCCTTCAACAGTTCAACTGTGTGAGAAATCACTCTCCTTTGTTGTTATACTACTAATGAATTGAAGACAAATAATAAATATCTTTCAAGTTATTGGGTTAAGAAAATAATATGTAATTGGTAAAGCAACATTCACATGTTGTAGTTGTGATTGGGTTCATATTTAATATTTACCTGGAAAAATTAAGGATTATATATAGCCCTGAAAATATCACTTCACTTGAAAGTCATTAATATCTAACATCCTACACTTCACCCAGATTTGTTCACTTGATCAGACCCCTCAGAAAAAGGTGTTGATGGAAACACATACCAACCTGATATGCTCGTGGTTCTCTTGACTATGCAAAATCATTTTTATCTTGAGCATGCTGATGTTCATAATATTTACATTCAGCACATTTTTCATCAAATAAATAACTCCCATAAGTGTTAACTAACCAATAAAAAGTATAAGGATAAATGTACTCATAAAATCCTGCAAATGCATTTTCTTGAAGCTTCTCCTTCTCTATCACTTTCAAAATAGCCAATCCTGCAACTATACAAACATGATCTCTACCAAAGGTGTTAAAGTAGTTTATGTTAGTCAACACTTGCAAGTTACAACAATAACTCCATGCAAGACATTAACATTCAAAGACTTCTTATAATAAGCATCAAGCTCATATGCTCCAGATCCATTGGCATAGTAGTCAGCTAGCTTAAGTGGTGTATCTAGTGTCAAGTAAGAGGGCAGTGGCTTTGATGGTGGAGGAGTTGCACGGGATATAACATCATAAGTTGGTATTCATTAGTTTGAATAAGAACTTGCTCAATGGAGTCTATTCCCATCATAACCAGTGAGGACGAACGACTTCCTTTTTTCTGAGATGAGATGATCAACATCAAAACCAGAACAACCTCATATTATTAGATAAATATCAAAACCAAATCTCAACAATTTCGTCTAACCTCTACTTAAAAATACTACGAAATCACCAAAATAATATCAAGTATAATACAACATACATGAAAATTATTGCTTAAGCCTAATAAAATTTCAATCTAACTCATAAAGCATAGTGACACAAACATAAACATAAAATCCTACAAACAACATGCTTATTACCTTATACAAATCCATTACCCTTACCAAAGCAAACAACAGCTAGAAGGTACTCATAGAATCAGCACAAGCGCAACTGATTCTAAATAAATCTTTAATTTGCAAAGGGAGATAACTTTATATAATGGAAAAATATATTGACTCAATGATATCTAATTCTTTAAAACTAGAACAATCTCACATTCGTAGATAAACATCAAAATCATACCTCAAACAATTCCCTCAAACCTCCACCTAAAAATGCTCAAGAATCACCAAAGTAGTATCAAATATAATATAGAATATGTGAAAAATATTTCCTTAAACAGATATTAACAAAAAAAAACTCACAAGTTAGGCTTTCTACATACTTTGGAAATCGGTAGAATATTTAGAAAAAAGTGAAATTAGAGAATTATGATTTATGATTATAGTAAAAGAATCATGAAATTAGGGATTTCTATTCAAAATTTAAGGGAATCAAACCTCATGAGAAGCTTCAATTTGAGCTAATGTTGAACATCGGTGGAGGATGAAGCTCATAGGAGGACAAAGCTCACAGTGACGGTGATGACGAAGCTCATAGTGACGACGATGGTGGAGCTCACAACGATGACGATGATAGAGCTCACATCGATGACGACGGTGGAGCTCGATGGTGGAGAGAGAAAGAGAAATGAACGAGGGGGAGGGGGAGAGCGAACGAGAGAGAAAGAAAAGTGAACGAGGGAGAGTGGGAGTGAAAGTGAAAAAAACGAGAAATATAACGTCAAAAGAAAATTGGCATAAGTGGGTGTTGAACCCAGTAGCTTAAGTTAAAGGGTTAACAAACCACTAGGCTTGGAAAAGTAAGTGTGCCTAATTTTCCGTTTTTCTAATAGTCTAACTACAGTTTTGAAAAACATGGCAAATGTAGTGTGGGTAACCTACATATTTTTGGTAGTCCCTTTCGAATCTTAATTCACCAATTCTCGTTAGTTGCCTAAATGTCCAAACCTTTTTTATCAACAATAAAATTTATTAATAAAAATTAGGAGTGCAAGTGGTACTCCTATGTACTTAGTCATAATTATTGACAACCAAATGATACAATTTGAAGGATGTATTACCCACTCCACAAAAGAGTAGGTGAAGCTAGGAAAGCTTATATTTAGCAAATTTCAGCCATGCAGAAAAATTAACTCCACAACCTCATCTACATGGAACCTAGTGTTCTCCAAAATGACTTTATTCCTAACAAACTATAAAGTTCAGGTAGTAACAAACTAAATGGCTAAACCTTTGCTATATTTTTAATAAAAATCTTATATACCTATTATTGTATGTTTCGAAAATAATGATTATAAAATATGTTTGTTTTATATTTTCTTTTTCATTAATGAGAAACAATCTCTTTTTTTGTCATAATTTTTAATGACATAACTATTGAAAATAGAATGACAGAAAATAAAGGGTATGATAAGATTAGAGTATGTTAATATTTGTAGTTGATGAAACTCTTAACTTATTTATCATTAAGCTCTACACTTTAATCACCTTTTCATCTCATGACTCCCAACAATTTCTTATTATGATATAAATAGAATGAAAGAAAATAATATGTATGAAAGATTTCTATTCCTATTTCGCACTGATAGATGTGGTATAAGGCAACCATAGGAAATTAAACTACAATAATAAACACACTAGCTAGAATGGCCCAAAAAGTTTATTTTACTATATATATATATATATATATATATATATATATAATAAGAGATTTATGTGAGAATATGTCTAAAAGTTATGAGAACATTAAATATGGATTATACAACCATACACGTTAGGTCTAAAGTTAGTTAATGATTATATAATTATTTAAAAAGTTATGTACATTTATCTTTAAATTTCGACTACTAAAATAAAATCCAGTAATTTATATTAATTTTTATCATTTCGAAAATAATGATTATAAAATATGTTTGTTTTATATTTTCTTTTTCATTAATGAGAAACAATCTCTATTTTTTGTCATAATTTTTAATGACATAACTATTGAAAATAGAATGACAGAAAATAAAGGGTATGATAGGATTAGAGTATGTTAATATTTGTAGTTGATGAAACTCTTAACTTATTTATCATTAAGCTCTACACTTTAATCACCTTTTCATCTCATGACTCCCAACAATTTCTTATTATGATATAAATAGAATGAAAGAAAATAATATGTATGAAAGATTTCTATTCATATATTTCCTATTTCGCACTGATAGATGTGGTATAAGGCAGCCAATAGGAAATTAAACTACAATAATAAACACGCCAGCTAGATTGGCCCAAAAAGTTTATTTTACTATATATATATAATAAGAGATTTATGTGAGAATATATCTAAAAGTTATGAGAAAATTAAATATGGATTATACAACCATACACGTTAGGTCTAAAGTTAGTTAATGATTATATAATTATTTAAAAAGTTATGTACATTTATCTTTAAATTTCGACTACTAAAATAAAATCCAGTAATTTATATTAATTTTTATCATTTTTCACAATAATATTTATGCTTATTGGAATGATTTCTTATATATGTTAGTATATATAAAGAGTATACAATATAATAAATAAAAAGGAATTTTCAAAATAAATAATTGTTGATTTTCATTGAGTGTAATGAACAATTAATCTTGCTGCTCCTGAGAAAGCAATATACCGAGCCAACCTCCATCTTAGAATCTGTTATACTCTCTTGCTTTGGACCTTTCAGCTTATAGCTCAATCATCCAATCAAAACATAAGACCAAATTGCAATCTGAAGTTATCATTTTCGGCCTGGAAACTAGCATGGATGTAACCCTCTCGTATCAAAACATAGTCTTTTCTTCACATATATCAAGAAAGTGAACTTGGTACTTCTCAAGTACTTGAGGATATTCTTGAAAAATATCTAGTGAATTTCACCCAGATATGATTGGTATCTGTCCATTATGCTCAAAGTATATGAAACATCATGCCTAATACATATCACAACATACATTTTTTATCCAATTATTGATACATGTGGAATATTACCTTGAAGTTGCCTTGTTAGTCTCGTCGATGTGTAATTGTTGTCCAGAAGCAAAGATTATTGAGAGTGTGATACCGGATATGGTAAGTAATGACAAAGAAAAAAATGAAACTTATAAAAATCTCTAAATCATAAGAAGTAGGCCATCACGAATCATTTAGGAATTGGGATAGCCTTGGTTAATCACTTAACTTTTCATTGAGATAAGGTGACCGAAATTGCATTTAGATGAAATGTAGTGAATGCTAACTTGTCACACTGTATTGTATTAGTACCACTAGAATATATTTGGAAAGCAAAAGCATACTCCTAGAAGTAAGCCAACAGGAAAATTCAAAATTAAAACATTCTCTTGTTTGGATAAAGAGAAAAGCAAAATTGGAAAGAAAATATTAATCTAGACACATCTTCTTAATAAAATCACAACATGGAGGACAAATACACTTTCTTCAACCAATCACAGCTTATGACACATAGAGTGATATATATTGTAGAGAGAAGATGTACTCCCTAATTGAATACATGTACCAAATTATTATGGTGCCCACGTGAGTTTAATCTGCGCAGCTCAAATTGTTGATGTATAAATGCCATTGTCCTTCACTCAACTTATCATTAAGATCCATGAAAAACTCTAATTTCAAATGTATCCTAAAATAAAACCATATTCTAAACGATAAATTCATTGGTAAATGTTATAAAATAGAATAAAATATTGCAAAAAAACAAACTAATAAAGATAAAGTTATCTAATCATACTTGATATCAAGAGCAAAGAGCCAAACACAATAAACTGGCAATAAAATCCCTTATCCCAGAATATATATAAGTCATGGAAATTGATTCTAGCAAGTTATCCCATTTGTGTTAAAGAGTATGTAGTGAAGTCTTGAGCCCTAAAATTGAAGACAACCAATTGGCTGCTTAATAATTAAACAAATATGAAGGTGTTGGCAAAGGAACTGGCCCCATGCATGATACTATTGATCCTAAACAATACTTCACTTTGTTCTTTTTGGTATTTAAAATGCTTTAAGATAAAAAATATTTCGGATTTTTTAGCATACATATTTACATTACACAAATATTTCTGTTTTTTTGTCAAAAGAATATATATGCTCCTCTTAAGCATAAGAATATATTTTTTTGTCATATTCAGACACCACTATGTCACGATATAATCTCCCTCACCTTAGGTTGTCTCGTGCTTGATTTCCTTTACGAGAGAGTGGGTTGATCTTCCAACTTCGAAAGCTTCAAAACTAAACACACAAAAATAATTTTGTGGTTTGCGAATCAATTTTACATGATAACCCTAAAGTAAAAACATTTTTTAACACTTGAATCCATTTATGAACTCATTGACTTTCATCCAACTGATCCAAGATTCATATTTTTGAACCATCCTTTATCCTCGAAAGTCTTGTTCTCGATTTCCAACGTTTTCCAAGGTAAGTTTTTATGAAAGTTTATACTTTTATCACCTCATAGGTTTATATTTTCATGGAGACTTTTTAAGCCATACTTAACCATTTTAAGGTAAGTTTCTTAATCCAAGTCCACACTTTTTAAATCAATATCTCCCAAGTTGATCTGACCACTTTAAAGTAAGTCATGTTAAGTAGATTCCATATTTTGCATAATAGGTTTTCATGGTCATTTCAACACCTTCTTGATAGTGTTGATCTTATACTTAAAACAACATTTAAAATCAACATTTCTTAAGTTAAACTTACTACTTTAACGTAAGCTTACTTTATTAATGTTCATCTTATAACAAATCAACCATCCATTACTTCATAACACTTTAAGTTTATAAAGTCAAGACTTCTATAAGTCATCTTTTATCCCAAATCATTACTTGAACTTGGAAGTCAAAGAATATCATTTACTAATCAAACTTTTAACTCATAATATTTTAAAACAACACTTTTTTACAAAATTTATCCATATACATTTTGGATTTCAAAGTTAGAAACTAAACTTTTCATAAACATATATAGGCCATGATTTTGACCTAACGCTAAGGAAAGTTTTGATCTTTCAACTTATCATTAAAAACTTTAAAGGTTCCTTTGATAACAAAAGTATTCCCTTTGAAACAAAATCAAACTTCAACATTAAAAAAATATACCATTCTAAACTTGTCCAAGGCTATGGTTTTTCAAGCAAAAAAAAAGTGGAAAAGTCCAAACTTTGCATGTTTAGGAAAACTCCTTAAAGGTTCCTTTGATATACAACCATCACCTTTAACCATGTTCAAATACCAACAAACATACAAACTTTCTAAAAATTAAAAAACAGCCCCATGAACACAAAGAGTTCATGGTTTCAAAATAACTTTCTAAGTTTAAGAAAATATCTATTTGGAGTTTTAAACATAAAAAGAGTTAGGAAGATTATTAGAAGATTTAAACGGATGAAAATATTCATAACATACATATAAACATCATACTAAAATTTCATAAATATCTAATGATTAGATCTTAAGAGATGAAGAAATCAAAATGAAGAACTACCTTAAGAGTTCTTTAGAAAATGCAAAGTGAATAAAGAGTATGAAAATGCCAAGGTATTCTCTTAATTAGGATTTGGCTCCTTAAAGATAGAAATCTGAGTTGGGGGAAAAGTCAATGGTTTTTCAAAAGTAGTTTGTGTAAGATATAGGTGAGTGATTTTAGAGATTATGTGTAAGAAGATATGTACTTTTGCTTGTTTAATAAGAAGTCTCTTACATGAAAGTGATGTGAGATTTTCGGCGAAACATACTCAATTAAACCATGCCTGAGTATTGTCGGCTAATACTCGGTCGGATATTAAAATTCTCCCGATTTTGGTTTACAGTTAGAACTTCGAAACGCGGAATTCGGAGTGGAAAATATTTAGAAATGTGTTCTGGACGAACTTGATGTTTGTCTTGACTCAAAATAATATTTCGAAGCCAATGGCGCAATCGAAATTCGATTCTGAGTTACTAAAACTAAAACACGTTATTGGGCCGAATTTCGGTGAATTTGGGTCCGGCAGAAGCTCAAAAATCTTTCGTCACAGAAAATTACGAAAATTTACCATAAAATATAAATTATAAAAAAAGACTAACACTCAACTATAAGCCTAAATCCATACCGATTAATTTCTAAAATTAATCGTTGATAAAATAAAAAAAAGTAATAAAACATACACAGAAAATTCATGGTGTTACATACATTTCCCAAAACAACTCCAAGATTCTAAATATCTCTCCTTGATAGTATCTTTCACTCAAGTCTTCCCATATTTATAATGTCGTGTTCACCCACAAAATGCTTTGAACAATTGAGCTTTCAATGGAGTGGGTTAACTAAGAAACAACAAGAGTGTTGCATCTATCCCACGTAGGAAAGGATGATCATTTGTTGGGGGCTTCAAGAGAGACCCATCAATGAATTGGAGTTTATTTTTGTAATTTATGAACATTGACATAACAAGAGACCAGGCGTGGTAGTTCTTACCATTAAGGAGGGCAGAGACAAGAGTAGTTACAGGTTCTCATTTGGGGGTATGAAGAATGGGGATGTTGGATCTTCAATCAGATTAATTGCTTGAACAATTCAATTTTCCATTGATTTGAAAATGGAGGAGAAAGAGAGGGTATTCAGATTAAAGAACCTTACTTTATAGATTGACGAAGATGATGGTGCTCAAGGCGCAACATAGATTAATGAAAACAAAGGTTATTCAAAGTGTAAGCTCTGATACCATGTTAAAGATCATTGTATCTCATCTTGATAAAACTGACTTTCTTGGAATATGAGAAAGAAAGATGAATAATACCTCTAGTCACTTGCATTAAAAAATTTAGTGAGTTTACAAAAAGTAGAAAGAAAGCTATTTATAATAAGAAAGATAATTTATTCTAACAAGAATAACTTCCTAAACCTAACTAACTATCTAAAAGGAAAATGGGCCTTAAAAACAGAATAGATCCCAACAGCTAAAAAAAAAAGAAGGCACAAAAACTAAATAGAGTTGTTTTCTTTTACTTTGTCTTCGGTGTTGGCTTGCACCTTCATGTTTTCATGGTTGGTTTTCATTTCTAATATGATGAATTCATGAAATATTAATTAAAGATACAATAATTTCATGCAATAAATCATATCCTTACACATCATTTGCTTGATTTGGACTCATCCTCATTACTATAGAGGTCAATATATTGTTACGATGATAATACATGATAAAATTATTTTTTTTCTATTTTCAATGGTTAATATTTATTTATTTTTAAATTAAATAATTTAGGAAAATTCACACTCACACTTTCACCTTCCCATTACTTGAGAATCCAGTACTAGTGAGAAATTTCCATTTGCTTCTCTTGACTTTTTGGAATGTTGAAGTATGTACTTGTTTTATATGTGGTGATATTAAATATGCCTTATTATACCATGTAAATCCACATTTTCCGAATTATTGGGCTCACTTCTTGTGAATTTTTGGATGTGTATATGATATTTATAATGTTCGGGTATGGAGGATGGACATGATTTGGGTCGAGATCAAGTTCCATTTTTTCCTCTTTGGAAATCCACCATTGATGGTCAACTTGCCTATTTAGGAGGGATCCATATTCTTCTATTACTCATGGGGTAACATCTTCTATCCCAAAGTTTGTATGTATCATCTACTCATTATTGTTTATTGGTTAGAAAATTAAAACAATAATTAAATATATATTAATTTTATATTGTCTGATCAATGAGAATGAAAGACTATATGAAGTGATACACATCTTGAAACGTAAGATGTGCTCTCATTATTCCTAGAGTCCTCGAGCCATGGGTTATAGTGCATATCGACGAACGCTCTCTGAATGCTTGTAATTACTGCCATACTTCCATAGGATTATGGATGTAGATGGATTGAGAATCCCTTTTTCCTTGATAGAGGGGATATTTTCTTTATTTACTAGAAAAATTATACATGTCCCAAAGTTTTAATCTAAAGATGCTCATAATTAGCAAAAAATTATTGCATGCTTTTCTAGTCCCAAGCATCTTATATCTCATCCAATACCCATATCACTTAGTATTAAGAGAACCTTTAAGATTAAATTTTAGAAGAATCCAACATTGGTCTTACATAAATTTAGTAGGGTCTTTTGACTCAAATTTTGTGATGATATATCACTTTTCCTTGTTAATTTCTCTCCTATTAGTAGCTTTCAATATATTATTTTCAATTTTTTAACTTCCAATAAGATACAACTTTAAATTTATTTTACCCTTAATACTCTCATCTTTTAAACTTTTGCAACTTTACATTTATTTTACCCATAATACTCTCAAGTTCTAAATTTCTAATTATGTGTTAAGTTAAGGGTCCTAAAGAGAGAAGATAAAGAAGTAAAAATGTAATAAAATACTGAAAACTAAATCTATTACTTTCTACAATGTATTAAATACTTAAATTTCTAATAAAATTTTAAATTTTTATTTTTTCCAGCTTTTCATTTTATACTCTTAGAATTGATGTTAATAAAATCTTTAAATTAACAATAATTTCTAAAAAATATTAGAAATTATTATTCATTATTTTAGTTATTTTTATTTAAATATAAAAATAATTATCTTTTTCTTCCAAGAACTACGAGGGTGATAAACTAGTTAAAATTAAAATCATGACAAAAACACTCTAAAAATCCACCAGGATCTGTTTAGGGATGATAATAGGCATGGACTCTTGGGTACCCACAAATAATACTCGCAAGGAGTCGGATTTGGGAAACTAAGGGTGTGTTTGCTTTGGTTATTTTCACTTATTTGGAAAAGGAAGGTGATAACATATTTGTATTGTTGTTTTCATTTATATTTCTGAAAATATGAGCTTCATTTCCTGAAATTTTGAAAATGAAAAAATGTTATTTCCAACATTATCAATAATGAGGAAATGACATTTTATTGAAAATTTTAAAACTTTCATTTCTATGCTTCATTTTCACTCATTTGGAAAACTAAGGGTATGTTTGCTTTGGTTATTTTCACTTATTTGGAAAAGGAAGGTGATAACATATTTGTATTGTTGTTTTCATTTATATTTCCGAAAATATGAGCTTCATTTCCTGAAATTTTGAAAATGAAAAAATGTTATTTCCAACATTATCAATAATGAGGAAATGACATTTTATTGAAAATTTTAAAACTTTCATTTCTATGCTTCATTTTCTATGCTTCATTTTCACTCATTTGGAAAACTAAGGGTATGTTTGCTTTGGTTATTTTCACTTATTTGGAAAAGGAAGGTGATAACATATGTGTATTGTTGTTTTCATTTATATTTCCGAAAATATGAGCTTCATTTCCTGAAATTTTGAAAATGAAAAAATGTTATTTCCAACATTATCAATAATGAGGAAATGACATTTTATTGAAAATTTTAAAACTTTTGTTGCTCCAATGGTTTAATATATTTTCATGTTTTAACTTTTTCATTTTATTCCAAATCTTTTCATATTTTACTTTCCTATTATACTCTTACTTATTACTCTTCTTTTCACCACATATTTCTTTATAATCATATTTTCAATATGCATTAAATATGGCTCTTTAGTCAAATTGTACTAAATTTTTATATTATTTAATAATTTCTTAAACGATGCGCTTAACCATATCAAAAGATATGGAATGAGAGGAGTATACTTTTCAATTACTCTATCCACTAAACAATAAAATCCAAAAACAATTGAGGAATGTGTCTCTCATTCAGACCATCACACACCTTTATAATAGAATTTATTTATTTATCTCTCAACATAACAATTTTTCTTCAACTTTCATATGGTATTGCTGAAATAGTTTGACAATGGGTATAATAATATACAATTTTGGGATGAAAATTGAGTCACTTAAAGTTATTCTAACCTTAATTAAATAATAGAACACTTGAATGTTGATATTTTATTTTAACTTCAACTTTTTTGGAGAGCATTTACAACTACATAATGCTTGTTATGACATTTCACACGTATTTGTGATAGTTAATGACCAACTCAAACAATTAAAATTGTTCAATATATTGATAACATAAAATTTGTTAAAATTATTGACTTGACTAGTTTAGTGATTAAAATTTAGAATTGAAGTACTTGCAAGAGTGTCATAGATTATTAAGTTTAGAGTAATGATCTTAAAAGTGAATATAATAATAACAAACATGTTTTGAGGACATGGAAACATAAAAATGAAAATTGTTTTTTTTAAAATGAAAATTGGAAATAAAAATAAAAAACATTTCTTGAAAACAAACATACTATAATTCCTAGTAATCACCACCGTCACCAAGATTCTCTCTGACTTCGAATGCAACACTAATAAATAGTACATAAATACAATTGGTGCTTTCTTATTTTTTTCAATCATTAATTCTATAATCTCTAAGTGGATTCATCATTCCTTTGCTTTCTTTAGGGCAATTTTGTCACTATTTCACTTTATAGTGTAGAACAAACAAAATAAAATCATAAATAAAACCTTGAATGGGAAGGTTGTTTGTGAGGGATAAAGAGAATTTTCGATTCTATATTAGAATTTGGTGGAGTGAGATACTTATAGGAACAACACATCTTCTATCCTAAAAATATGTTACTATGTCATCGACTTGTGATTAGTTGTCAAAGTATATTTAAATTGTAGTATAAATGAGGATATTTGTTGAGATAGGTTGGGGTGTCACATGACACAACTTGGGTTTATTTGTGTAAGTATACATGTTTTTCGCTATAGAGTGGTGACTGCGAGATGTGTTGGGTATTCCAAGTGTTAATGAAGAAGTCTCATATTGGGCAAGAATGGATGAGTTAAAGAGCATATAAGTGGATGGACCCATAGACCTAATGTCTTAAGGTTTTGGGTCAAGATGTGGTGTCAAGCCTACTTATATGCTTCTTTCACTTAGCCGATGGAGGAATGTTGTAACCCATAGATGAAGATCTCCCAACAAGTGGTATCAAAGCTGATGGTTCGACGGCTCAATGGACTATTGAAGTGACAAGTGGTCGGTAGATCCATGTGAGATCCTTGTGTTGAAAGTCTTCCCGACGAGAGGTCAAGGCGACGTGTTTCGTTGATGAAAGGATAAGCCAACGGTGGGGCAAGTAGATAGAGAGCTGAGCTTTGGTGTATCCAATACTCGAATGGGAATTCACACTTGAGGGGGAGATGTTGGGTATTCCAAGTGTGAATGAAGAAGTCCCACATTAGGCAAGAATGGATGAGTTAAAGATCATATAAGTGGATGGACCCATAGACCTAATGTCTTAAGGTTTTGGGTAAATATGTGGTGTCAAGCCCACTTATATATAACTCATGGATGAAGATCTCCCAACAAGATGACACACCCAATGTTATTAATATCATATCACTTATCAAGTCGATCAGAATACTAGTGGTATAATAGAGTTACTAGGAGTTCACTAATTAAACCATATACAAGTAAAGTTAGATATACATATACTTTACACTAACATTAATGTTGAAAATTTAAAAAAAGGCAATAATGTTTATTTACATAATTTATTACTTGATGGTAGACTATATTTTAGAAGTATAAAAAATGTATTACTTGTGTGTTTAATCCCTCGAACCAACATTTTAGTATAAATATGTCATTTTCATTAAAAAAATAGTTTTAAATGAAAGTGATTGGTATAAATAAGTAGTCCTTGTAATGCTGCAGGGGGAGGTCTGTTCAAGAACCACAGAGGCGAACTTATGGGTGGTTTTGTCGATTTCTTTGGTATTCATGATGCTCTTTATGCTGAGCTAAGTTCGACAACCATAGCTATCCAATTTTCTCACAACAAAGGTTGGTTTTCTATGTGGTTGGAAAATGATTCTGCTCTAGTGGTAGACATATTCAAGGGCAATGCTATTGCTCCTTGGAAGCTTATCAATAACTGGAATCTTTGCAGAAATTTATTATCATCTATGGATTGCATTGTGACACATATTTATAGGGAGGATAATAATTGTGCTGATAAACTTGCCAATTAGGGTCTCCATCATAAGATTTTTACTTTGTAGAACTTTGTTCCAAACTTTTTTTTGGAAGACTTTTCAAGAAATAGGTTGGGTTTTCCAAACTATAGGTTCACTTTATTGTAATGTTCTTGTTTTCATGTTTCTTCATTAATATATTTGGGGTGTATTTTATAAAAAAATAAATTTGAGTTATGTTATCAACAAAATTAATGAAATATTGTGCTGACTGGACTGTCCATATTGGAAAATAATATTTTTTATTGTCCATGTTAAAAAAGATAAAATCCCTTTTTTTCACAATGTGCTGCCAGTTTATCTTAGAATATTAGTTTGGTCCAGTGTTCTTCTCGTACCTCTTTTTAATAAATTTGATTTTTAAAAGATAAAATCCCTTTTACCCTCGTTCTTTGTAGGTCTACTTTCAAACTACATTCAGGCCTCCCGTTTGATCTGAGGGATTTTTCTTCACTATCATAATGTATATTCAGTTACAATCACACTTCCAATAACCCTAGATAGAAACTTCCTCCTTTAATCCGTTGAGTCACCAAGCTCGATTTGACCACTATCAACGCCTACAGGGATACCACATTGTTCGCTGAGTTACTTTTCAAACAAAATTGTGCGGGTATAGACTCTGAATTCGGCTCTATAATCCTTGACAGTAGTTCTCACAAACAACCTAAAACTAACTGTGGAAACTATACAATATTTTTCAACTGGATGAAAATGTTTAGAACATTGGAAAAGACTTTCTCTCTTTTCTCTCTTGTAAATGTATGCAAGAAAAACTTCTCAAAGATCAACAAGATAGCCTTGAAAATTAAGCATTATGAATCTTGAGTTTTTCTTTCTGTTCTTTTTATTGTTCATTAAAAGTGCGAAAACTTCTTTATTATTAAAAAACTGATTTGTCATGTTTCAAATAATAGTTTTTCTTCATAATTGATTGCAACTAACATTAATCGATTATAAGGCATGTTAATTGATTAACATGTTTCTTGTAAACAGTTTTTCAATGATAGCTTAATCAATTAATAACTTTCTTAATCGATTAATAAGTATAAATCCTATAAGGTTGGCTACTGTAATTCCTTTTAATCGATTATACCTTTCTTTATTTGATTAACAGATTTCAACTAGACTTAATCGATTATCAAATGAGTTAATCGATTAATATTGTTTGAAAATGGTTTTTCCTAACTATATGGTAAACACCCTATATGATGAAGGAACATGCAATATGATTTTTGAAATGATTAATTCCTTTATGCACAAAACCATGTATGCCTAATCCAAATGTATGACTCTTACTTATCATATATATATAGATATATGTAGATATGATGTCTGAACCTATATTATTTTCATTTTAGACTCTTTGTGAGACTTCCAACTTGGGTTTACCTAACCTAAACTCAATACTAGGCAAGCATGTTAGGATCCTAGAATATAAAAAAAAACCATAAGTTCTATGACGTTGACTTTGAGTTTTAGCCTAAAACATTACTGATTAATTTCTATAATTAATCCATTAATACTAATTACTTAATTAAAAGTGCTTTGAAAAACACGATGTTACAGTTTACGGGTCCACTAGCAAACTACATCCAAGCCTCCTGTTTGATCTGAGAGATTTTCTTTACTGTCAGAAATGTATATTCAGTTATAATCATACTTCCAATAACCCTAGACACAAATTTCCTCCTTGAATCCGTTGAGCCACCAAGCTCGGTTTGACTATTATCAATGCCTACTTGGATACCATACTGTTCGCACAATTTGGCCCCATCCGAAACTATCACTAGATTCAAGACTCTATGCCTTGTGAAGACAACTGATTCTCAAGATGTAATGATACCACACACCACGAGAATTATCCTCAAATAACAGAAAATTCGCCGAGTTACTTTTCGCAGAAAATTGTGGTGATATAGACTATGAATTCAGTTCTATAACCCTTGACAGAAGTTCTCACAAACAACCCTAAAACTAAATATGGAAACCATACAAGGTTTTTCAACTGAATGAAAATGTTTAGCACATTGGGAAAGACTTTCTCTCTTCTCTCTCTTTTCTCTCTTGTAAATGTATGCAAGAAAAACTTCTCAAAGATAAAAAAGATAGCCTTGAAAATTAAGCACTACGAATCTTGAGTTTTTCTTTCTTTCTATTTTTTTGCTGTTCATTGAAAGTACGAAAACTTCTCTATTAAAAACTGATTTGTTCTGTTTCAAATAATAGTTTTTGTTCATAATTGATTGCCAGTGACATTAATCGAATATAGGGCATGTTAATCGATTAACGTGTTTCTTGAAAACAATGTTTCAGTTATGCCTTAATCGATTAATAACTTGCTTAATCAATTAATAAGTAGAAATGTTGGAAGGTTAGCTACTGTAATTCATTTTAATCGATTATATCTTTCTTTAATCGATTAACGGATTTCAACAAGACTTAATCAATTATCAAATTAGCTAATCGATTAATATTGTTTGAAAATGGATTTTCCTAACTGTATGGTAAACACCCTATATGATGAAGGAACATCCAATATGATTTTTGAAATGATTAATTCCTTTATGCACAAAACCATGTATGCCTAATGCAAATGCATGAATCTTACTTATCATATATATATATATATATATATATATAGATATATGTAGATATGTTGTCTGAACCTATATTATTTTCATTTTAGACTTTTTGTGAGACTTCCATCTTGGGTTTACCTAACCTAAACTCAATACTAGGCAAGCATGTTAGGATCCTAGAATATAAAAACAATCATAAGTTCTATGACGTTGACTTTGAGTTTTCGGAATATTGTTTGTTGTGATGTCCAAGTCTTCAAGCTTCCACATATTACTTTGTCTTCATCAAAACTTAGTAGGTTGGTTAAAATGGCATCCATTGACTATTTGTCATTTCATAAGGCGATGATTGTGGGAAAATGCGACTAATGCAACTATTGAAAGATAATTTTGTGAGAGGTTTTGTTTTCCTTATCGAGAAATCGTTTCCTTAGCAAGATGCGAATCTGTTGAGAGGGTTAGTTCTCTCATTTTCGGTGTGTTCTTTTTATTTTGATTAAGTAAGAGAACTCGGTTTTACTCTTTATTCGCCATCTCGGCTTTGTTGAAATAAAT
Source organism: Lupinus angustifolius (assembly GCF_001865875.1). Lineage (NCBI taxonomy): Eukaryota > Viridiplantae > Streptophyta > Magnoliopsida > Fabales > Fabaceae > Lupinus > Lupinus angustifolius. The sequence goes on along the minus strand of NW_017727100.1, from coordinate 12,116 downwards.
TCCAACGCCGGTATAATGGTTTCAAGAATATTCCAGTTACAACTTACTTCTTAATAATCATGTGAATGAGTTATTCCTTCTCTGCCCCATCTCGGCTTTGTTTGGATTCTAACGCCAGTATAATGGTATCGAAGCAATCCCTTATTACATAATTATTAAGTACCTTTGAATACCATCTCGGTTTTGTGGAATAAATTCCAACACCGGTTTAATGGTATTCTAATGTACAAAAGTGATGAATAATTAATTGTTAGATATAAATAAATAAATAAAGAACAAAAGAATAATAAATTTAAGTGACATTTATTTATTTACTCCCTTTCGGGTTCGTTTTATTAACAAACCAAACTTCTTCCTTAAGGAAGGTTGGTATTAAAGAATAAATGAATTGCGGAAAGTAAATAACAATAAATAAAAGTTAGTAGGTTAGTTTCATCAGTTTTGTATATTAAAAGATGTTTTCAACAAATAAATTTATTGATAACACTTTACTATTTACAATTTACACCTCTTTCAATATTCAATTGTAGTATAGTATAGAGTTATATCGAACCACAAGGAATTGCCTAATAGAATGAATCATATGAACATGTCAATGCATAAATAATGGGTTAAACATATGGGTTTTTGTTTGATTTTTCACATAAACAATTAAACATGAAAAATAAACTAAATATTAACAATTTCTTGAGGAGACAAGATCATTTTGAATAAAGAATATATTTCTCAACTTCTTATGAGTTTGAACTACTTAGACAAGTTCTTATGTTTTAATTTGATTAACCCAAACACCAAGTTCTAAACTAAACAATATTACGTCCATAAAGAGACTAGGTTGTCACACCCTAGTCATTGGCGACTCTAATATTGATGTAGTAATGTAGTAATGAATATAAAATCTTAAGAAAAGTATGCTTAACTTGGCAAATAAACTAAGTAGTAAAACTACTTCTTAGTTTATTTGTTAAGTGTATGAGAAAAGTAATTTTATTGACATAAAATCATTTTTTAGGTGATCAATCTAGAAAGAACATTAAATATATCAAACATATTTATATCACCATTTGCCTAAAAATTTGATAATTACTGCATCATTATATACGCTAACTAACCAAGTACAATTATTACTATTATTATATTAAGCAAAACAGAAGTAGGGTACATATATTCATAATGTAACAACAATATCACATACTCACCAAACAACAAACTATCTAGAAATTTGAAGGCCCTCCTCTATTCTCTGACCACCAATTCCTCTCAACAAAATAGCCTATGCACAGAAAATGGAGCAAAGAAACTCATTTAAGAAATTGGTAATTAATATATCATTTCACCTAAAGCTAAAGTTGCTCACCTGTGCATTTTTATCAAGTGTTTTGCTAATATCAACCTCAGTTAGCCAAATGGGAAGGTCAAGTGTTGCAAACTTGTCTAGGATAGTTCTTACAAGGGGAAGGTTTGGTACTGTGAAGTGACTCTCTAAGCCAATTCCATCCATAAAGATACCATTATGTTGCAGTTCTCTTTGCCTTGAGATGTAGGCATCAACGGTGGAATTTACATCACTGCAGTTCTCGGTTGCATACCACTTGAGCTCATTTTCAAAGACAACAACATTGAATCTCTTCACAAACCAATTCTGTAAATGATATATAATTATAAGATTTTTTACTAGCATTTGAACATCATAATGGAATGAGGTTTATTGTGCTAATGTCTATGTTGTGAAAAATGGTTAGTTGGATATATTCAAACCTGATAAGGAAAATTACTAAGAATGAATGTTGTGGCTTGCTTTCGTTTCTGTCAAATGCAAAAGGAAACCAAGTTTAAACATTACTCATATT
>NW_017727100.1:9858-10166 GCF_001865875.1 Lupinus angustifolius | reverse complement strand
ATCCTCGTTCTCGTCCTCATCCTATCCTCATCATCTTCCTCAACCTCATCTTATCCTCATCCTCGTCCTAATCCACATCCTATCCTCATCCTCATCCTATCCTCATCCTCATTCTACTCCTCATCCTATCTTCATCCTCATTCTCGTCCTCATCCTATCCTCATCCTCGTCCTAATCCACATCCTATCCTCATTTTCATTCTCGTCCTAATCCTATCCTCATCCACATTCTCATCCGCATCCTATCCTCATCCTCATCCTCTTCCTCGTCCTCATCCTCATCCTCATCCTCGTCCTCATCCTATCCTC
>NW_017727100.1:9176-9758 GCF_001865875.1 Lupinus angustifolius | reverse complement strand
TCTCGTCCTAATCCTAACCTCATCCTCATCCTAACCTCACCCTCTTCCTCATCCTCATCCTCTTCCTCGTCCTCATCCTCATTCTATCCTCCTCCTCATCCTCATCCTATCCTAATTCTCATTATCGTCCTGATCCTTTCCTATGCCTCATCCTCATCCTCCTCCTCATCGTATCCTCATTCTCATCCTCCTCCTATCCTCATCTTCTTCCCTTTCCTCATCCTATCCTCTTCCTCATTCTCGTCCTCATCCTATCCTCATCCTCCTCCTCATCCTATCCTCATCCTCCTCCTATCCTCATGCTCATCCTCATCCTCATCCTCATCCTCATCCTATCCTCATCCTCATCCTCATTCGCGTCGTCATCCTATCCACTTCTTCATCCTCATTCTCATCCTCAACCTCATCCTCATCCTATCAACATCCTCATCCTATCCTCATCCTCATCCTCGTCCTCATCCTATCCTCATCTTCATCCTCATTCTCGTCTTCATCATCATTCTCGTCTTCATCCTATCCACTTCCTATCCTCATCCTCATTCTCGTCTTCATCCTATCCTCCTCCTCATCCTCATCCTATCC
>NW_017727100.1:8832-9076 GCF_001865875.1 Lupinus angustifolius | reverse complement strand
CTCATCCTATCCTCATCCTCATCATCATCATCATCCTCATCCTATCCTCATCATATTCTCATACCCATCCTATCCTCATCCTCGTCCTCATCCTATCCTCATCCTCATTCTCGTCCTCATCCTAACCTCATCCTCCTCCTCATCCTAACCTCATCCTCATTCTCGTCCTCATCCTATCCTCATCCTCATTCTTATCCTCATCCAATCCGCGTCCTCTTCCTATCTGCGTCCTCTTCCTCATCCT
>NW_017727100.1:8297-8732 GCF_001865875.1 Lupinus angustifolius | reverse complement strand
TCTCGTCCTCATCCTATCCTCATCCTTATCCTATCCACATCCTCATCCTCCTCCTCCTCCTACCCTCCTCCTTATCCTCATCCACTTCCTCATCTTCGTCCTTATCCTATCCTCATCCTCTTCCTCATCCTAACCTCATCCTCTTCCTCTTCATCATCCTCTTCGTCATCCTCATCCTCATTCATGTCCTCATCCTATCCTCATCCTCATCCTCCTCCTCATCCTATCGTCATCCTCATTCAGGTCCTCCTCCTATCCTCATACTCTTCCTCATCCTATCCTCCTCCTCCTCCTCCTCATCCTATCCTCATCCTCCTCCTTTTCCTCAACCTCATCCTCCTCCTCATACTATCCTCATCCTATCCTCATCCTCTACCTCATTCTATTCCTCATCCTATCCTCGTCATCATCCTCGCCCTCATCCTATCCTCATCC
>NW_017727100.1:3630-8197 GCF_001865875.1 Lupinus angustifolius | reverse complement strand
CCTCATCCTCATCCTCGTCCTCATCCTCATTCTCATCCTCATCCTCATCTACTTCCTCATCCTCATCCTAACCTCATCCACATCCTCTACCTCTTCCCCATCCTATCCTTATCCTCATCCTCATCCTCTTCCTCATCCTCATTCACGTCCTCATCCTATCCTCATCCTCATCCTAACCTCATCCACATCCTCTACCCCTTCCCCATCCTATCCTTATCCTCATCCTCATCCTCTTCCTCATCCTCATTCACGTCCTCATCCTATCCTCATCCTCATCCTAACCTCATCCACATCCTCTACCCCTTCCCCATCCTATCCTTATCCTCATCCTCATCCTCTTCCTCATCCTCATTCACGTCCTCATCCTATCCTCATCCTCATCCTAACCTCATCCACATCCTCTACCCCTTCCCCATCCTATCCTTATCCTCATCCTCATCCTCTTCCTCATCCTCATTCACGTCCTCATCCTATCCTCATCCTCATCCTAACCTCATCCACATCCTCTACCCCTTCCCCATCCTATCCTTATCCTCATCCTCATCCTCTTCCTCATCCTCATTCACGTCCTCATCCTATCCTCATCCTCATCCTAACCTCATCCACATCCTCTACCCCTTCCCCATCCTATCCTTATCCTCATCCTCATCCTCTTCCTCATCCTCATTCACGTCCTCATCCTATCCTCATCCTCATCCTAACCTCATCCACATCCTCTACCCCTTCCCCATCCTATCCTTATCCTCATCCTCATCCTCTTCCTCATCCTCATTCACGTCCTCATCCTATCCTCATCCTCATCCTAACCTCATCCACATCCTCTACCCCTTCCCCATCCTATCCTTATCCTCATCCTCATCCTCTTCCTCATCCTCATTCACGTCCTCATCCTATCCTCATCCTCATCCTAACCTCATCCACATCCTCTACCCCTTCCCCATCCTATCCTTATCCTCATCCTCATCCTCTTCCTCATCCTCATTCACGTCCTCATCCTATCCTCATCCTCATCCTAACCTCATCCACATCCTCTACCCCTTCCCCATCCTATCCTTATCCTCATCCTCATCCTCTTCCTCATCCTCATTCACGTCCTCATCCTATCCTCATCCTCATCCTAACCTCATCCACATCCTCTACCCCTTCCCCATCCTATCCTTATCCTCATCCTCATCCTCTTCCTCATCCTCATTCACGTCCTCATCCTATCCTCATCCTCATCCTAACCTCATCCACATCCTCTACCCCTTCCCCATCCTATCCTTATCCTCATCCTCATCCTCTTCCTCATCCTCATTCACGTCCTCATCCTATCCTCATCCTCATCCTAACCTCATCCACATCCTCTACCCCTTCCCCATCCTATCCTTATCCTCATCCTCATCCTCTTCCTCATCCTCATTCACGTCCTCATCCTATCCTCATCCTCATCCTAACCTCATCCACATCCTCTACCCCTTCCCCATCCTATCCTTATCCTCATCCTCATCCTCTTCCTCATCCTCATTCACGTCCTCATCCTATCCTCATCCTCATCCTAACCTCATCCACATCCTCTACCCCTTCCCCATCCTATCCTTATCCTCATCCTCATCCTCTTCCTCATCCTCATTCACGTCCTCATCCTATCCTCATCCTCATCCTAACCTCATCCACATCCTCTACCCCTTCCCCATCCTATCCTTATCCTCATCCTCATCCTCTTCCTCATCCTCATTCACGTCCTCATCCTATCCTCATCCTCATCCTAACCTCATCCACATCCTCTACCCCTTCCCCATCCTATCCTTATCCTCATCCTCATCCTCTTCCTCATCCTCATTCACGTCCTCATCCTATCCTCATCCTCATCCTAACCTCATCCACATCCTCTACCCCTTCCCCATCCTATCCTTATCCTCATCCTCATCCTCTTCCTCATCCTCATTCACGTCCTCATCCTATCCTCATCCTCATCCTAACCTCATCCACATCCTCTACCCCTTCCCCATCCTATCCTTATCCTCATCCTCATCCTCTTCCTCATCCTCATTCACGTCCTCATCCTATCCTCATCCTCATCCTAACCTCATCCACATCCTCTACCCCTTCCCCATCCTATCCTTATCCTCATCCTCATCCTCTTCCTCATCCTCATTCACGTCCTCATCCTATCCTCATCCTCATCCTAACCTCATCCACATCCTCTACCCCTTCCCCATCCTATCCTTATCCTCATCCTCATCCTCTTCCTCATCCTCATTCACGTCCTCATCCTATCCTCATCCTCATCCTAACCTCATCCACATCCTCTACCCCTTCCCCATCCTATCCTTATCCTCATCCTCATCCTCTTCCTCATCCTCATTCACGTCCTCATCCTATCCTCATCCTCATCCTAACCTCATCCACATCCTCTACCCCTTCCCCATCCTATCCTTATCCTCATCCTCATCCTCTTCCTCATCCTCATTCACGTCCTCATCCTATCCTCATCCTCATCCTAACCTCATCCACATCCTCTACCCCTTCCCCATCCTATCCTTATCCTCATCCTCATCCTCTTCCTCATCCTCATTCACGTCCTCATCCTATCCTCATCCTCATCCTAACCTCATCCACATCCTCTACCCCTTCCCCATCCTATCCTTATCCTCATCCTCATCCTCTTCCTCATCCTCATTCACGTCCTCATCCTATCCTCATCCTCATCCTAACCTCATCCACATCCTCTACCCCTTCCCCATCCTATCCTTATCCTCATCCTCATCCTCTTCCTCATCCTCATTCACGTCCTCATCCTATCCTCATCCTCATCCTAACCTCATCCACATCCTCTACCCCTTCCCCATCCTATCCTTATCCTCATCCTCATCCTCTTCCTCATCCTCATTCACGTCCTCATCCTATCCTCATCCTCATCCTAACCTCATCCACATCCTCTACCCCTTCCCCATCCTATCCTTATCCTCATCCTCATCCTCTTCCTCATCCTCATTCACGTCCTCATCCTATCCTCATCCTCATCCTAACCTCATCCACATCCTCTACCCCTTCCCCATCCTATCCTTATCCTCATCCTCATCCTCTTCCTCATCCTCATTCACGTCCTCATCCTATCCTCATCCTCATCCTAACCTCATCCACATCCTCTACCCCTTCCCCATCCTATCCTTATCCTCATCCTCATCCTCTTCCTCATCCTCATTCACGTCCTCATCCTATCCTCATCCTCATCCTAACCTCATCCACATCCTCTACCCCTTCCCCATCCTATCCTTATCCTCATCCTCATCCTCTTCCTCATCCTCATTCACGTCCTCATCCTATCCTCATCCTCATCCTAACCTCATCCACATCCTCTACCCCTTCCCCATCCTATCCTTATCCTCATCCTCATCCTCTTCCTCATCCTCATTCACGTCCTCATCCTATCCTCATCCTCATCCTAACCTCATCCACATCCTCTACCCCTTCCCCATCCTATCCTTATCCTCATCCTCATCCTCTTCCTCATCCTCATTCACGTCCTCATCCTATCCTCATCCTCATCCTAACCTCATCCACATCCTCTACCCCTTCCCCATCCTATCCTTATCCTCATCCTCATCCTCTTCCTCATCCTCATTCACGTCCTCATCCTATCCTCATCCTCATCCTAACCTCATCCACATCCTCTACCCCTTCCCCATCCTATCCTTATCCTCATCCTCATCCTCTTCCTCATCCTCATTCACGTCCTCATCCTATCCTCATCCTCATCCTAACCTCATCCACATCCTCTACCCCTTCCCCATCCTATCCTTATCCTCATCCTCATCCTCTTCCTCATCCTCATTCACGTCCTCATCCTATCCTCATCCTCATCCTAACCTCATCCACATCCTCTACCCCTTCCCCATCCTATCCTTATCCTCATCCTCATCCTCTTCCTCATCCTCATTCACGTCCTCATCCTATCCTCATCCTCATCCTAACCTCATCCACATCCTCTACCCCTTCCCCATCCTATCCTTATCCTCATCCTCATCCTCTTCCTCATCCTCATTCACGTCCTCATCCTATCCTCATCCTCATCCTAACCTCATCCACATCCTCTACCCCTTCCCCATCCTATCCTTATCCTCATCCTCATCCTCTTCCTCATCCTCATCTTCCTCCTCATCCTATCCTCATCCTCCTCCTCATCCTCCTCCTTATCCTATCTTCATCCTCCTCCCCATCCTATCCTCATCCTTATTCAGATCATCCTCCTATCCTTATCCTCTTCCTCATCCTATCCTCATCCTCCTCCTCATCCTATGCTCGTCCTCATTCTCGTCCTCATCCTATCCTCATCCTCTTCCTCTACCTCTTCCTCATCCTATTATCGTCCTCATCCTCCTGCTATCCTCATCCTCATCCTAACATCGTCCTCATCCTCAGCCTCATCCTCATCCTCAGCCTCATCCTCATCCTCTGCCTCATCCTCCTCCTCATCCTATCCTTATCCTTATCCACATTCTCATCCTCATCCTATCCTCATCCTCATCCTCTTCCTCATCCTCATCTTTCTCCTCATCCTATCCTCATCCTCATTCTCGTCCTC
>NW_017727100.1:2287-3530 GCF_001865875.1 Lupinus angustifolius | reverse complement strand
AGTTGCAAGGTTTAGTTTTGAAACTAACCTTGAACTAGCCATGTTGGTACAACCACCATCAATACTTAATAGGCAGATGTTTCCTTGGACCAAACACCTAGAAAGGAAGATGTTTGTCCTTTGGTTGGCCTCATCGGCCATGACTTGGGTTTCAAGAAAAAGCTAGCTCTGATGACCACTTGATGACAACCTCTAGGGGATGCCTTTGTTTTAAGGATCGTTTAGCTTGATAGTTAAGGACTTTTGGAGTCCAAATTCAGTTTTGTGAAATTAGGGTAATATTAGAGTTTGTTTTGTGCGTGAGGCAGGTTGTATGTGTTGTAGGTTAAGGTTGCAGTTGGAAAAGAATGGAAAGGGAGAAGCGCCACAAGCAAGGTTGCTTGATAAAAGGTATTAAGTTCGCCACAAGCATGGATGCTTGATGAGAACAATAATGGTGGTCACGGCCAATAGGTTTAGGAGAGCTCTCAACTAAAACAATTCAAATTTACTCAAAATTCAACTTAACTTTATTAATGAATAAACAAAATTATAAATAGGCAGATTTGCCTTGCTGAAAAGATAAAGATAAGATCTAATTTAAAAAATTTAAATTTGAAGATAAAATCCTAACTAACATAATCCTAATAAGCCTAATCTAATTTGATCTGATCAATTTCGGTTGGATTGAGTTGTTGAAAATTTGAATTTGAATTAGCCTTGAAAATTCATCAAATTAATCATAGAATTTCCTTTCTTGAGTGGACTTGATTATCTTCTCCTCATCCCTTAAGTATAGCCACAAGTTGGTTCTGAAATTGTTACATTGTTCCTATTTTCATGCCACCTTGTTTATGCTACACCACTTAACCACTACTATGCCAAATTACAAGGAAATAAATAATTTCCCAATCCCCAAAATACATCAAATTAAATACTAAAATACTTGAATGAAAAATAAACATAAATCCTAAGACTACATGAGAATTAAATTCTCATTTATTAATAACAATGCAAATAAAATAAACATAACTATGCTATGACTTCTTCACAAGAACATGGCCACCAAAAATCATAGGTCGCCCCCTTGGTTTACATCAGACCCTCCTTCTTGAAAAGAATTTGTCCTCAAATTTGAGGTACCATCACCTCCTGGATCAAAGACCACATTTTTGAATTGTTGGAACCAACTCTCCACATATTCATCATTGGTTATAACATTGATCAATAATCTAGCAATAAGCCAAACACCCATGATCTTTGT
>NW_017727100.1:1242-2187 GCF_001865875.1 Lupinus angustifolius | reverse complement strand
TTCCTCATCCTCATCCCCTTCATCCTAACCTCATTCTCATCCTCCTCCTATCCTCATCCTCATCCTCATCCTCATCCTCATCCTGATCCTAACCTCATCGTCATCCTCATCCTCAGCCTCATCCTCATCCTCATTGATGACAACCTCTAGGGGCTACCTATGATTTAAGGATCAGTTTAGCTTGAAGTCTTGAGCTTTTTAAAGTGTAATTCGTTTTTGGTGAATTGTGGGAATTTGGAGTTGTTTTGGTGAGGGAAATGGAAAAGGTTAGGAGGGGGAAGCGCCACAAGCATGGAAGCTTGATAAGCTATGAGGTTTTTAGGAGAAGTGCTCTCAACTAAAACAATTCAAATTTACTCAAAATTCAACTTTTCTTTATTAATGAATAAAGAAAATTATAAATAGGCAGATTTGCCTTGCTGAACAGATAAAGATAAGATCTAATTTAAAAAATTGAAATTTGAAGATAAAATCCTAACTAACATAATTCTAACAAGCGTAATCTAATTTGATCTGATCAATTTCGGTTGGATTGAGTTGTTGAAGATTTGAATTTGAATTAGCCTTGAAAATTCCTCGAATTAATCATAGAATTTCCTTGCTTGAGTAGACTTGATTATGAAATTGGTTATGAAATTGGTTACGAAATTGGTTATAGAATTTCCCCTTCACAAGTTGGTTATGAAATTGTTGCATTGTTCCTATTTTCATGCCACCTTGTTTATGCTACACCACTTAACCACTACTATGCCAAATTACAAGGAAATAAATAATTTGCCAATCCCCAAAATACATCAAATTAAATACTAAAATACTTGAATGAAAAATAAACATAAATCCTAAGACTACATGAGAATTAAATTCTCATTTATTAATAACAATGCAAATAAAATAAACTAAACTATGCTACGAATTCTTTGCAAGAACATGACCTCCATAAATCAT
>NW_017727100.1:852-1142 GCF_001865875.1 Lupinus angustifolius | reverse complement strand
TCCTCCTCCTCATCCTCCTCTTCATCCTAACCTCATCCTCATCCTCATCATCAACCTCATCCTCATCCTATCTTCTTCCTCTTCCTCATCCCGATCCTAATCCTATCCTCATCCTCATTTTCGTCCTCCTCTTATCCTCATCTTCGTCCTCATCCTCTTGCTCATCCTCATCCTCATCCTACTCATCCTCATTCTCGTCCTCTTCCACATTCTCATCCTCATCCTATCCTCATCCTCGTCCTCATCCTCATCCTCATCCTCATCCTTATCCTCATCCTCATCCTCATCCT
>NW_017727100.1:0-752 GCF_001865875.1 Lupinus angustifolius | reverse complement strand
ATCCTCATTCTCGTCCTCATCCTATCCTCATCCTCATTCTCGTCCTCATCCTCATGCTACTCCTCATCCTATCCTCATCCTCATCCTCTTCCTCACCCTCATCCTCCTCCTCATCCTCTACTTCGTTCTACTCCTCATCCTATCCTCGTCCTCATCCTCATCCTATCCTAATTCTCATTCTCATCCTCATCCTATCTTACTCCTTATCCTCATCCTAACCTCATCGTTATCCTCATCCTCTTACACATCCTCATCCTCAACCTCATCCTCATTCTCATTCAAGTCCTCGTCCTATCCTCATCCTCATCCTCATCCTCCTCCTCATCCTATCGTCATCGTCATTCACGTCCTCATCCTATTCTCATCCTTTTCCTCAATCTCACCCTATCGTCATCCTCATTCTCGTCCTCATCCTATCCTCATCCTCATCCTCTTCCTCTTCCTCATCCTATCGTCCTCCTCATTCTCGTCCTCATCCTATCCTCATCCTCCTCCTCATCCTCATCCTCATCCTATCCTCATTCTCATTCTCGTCCTCATCCTCTTCCTCATCCTTATCCTCATTCTCGTCCTAATCCAATCCTCATCCTCATTCTCATCCTCGTCGTCATCCTATCCTCATCATCATCCTCATTCACGACCTCATCCTAGCCTCATCCTCTTCTTCATCCTCATCCTATCCTCTTCCTCTTCCTTATCCTACCCTTGTCCTCATTCTCGTCCTCATCCTATCCTGATCCTCATCCTCTTCC
>NW_017727099.1:0-21154 GCF_001865875.1 Lupinus angustifolius | reverse complement strand
ATTGCACAGTAATTAAAACAAAATTGAATAGATATAATACATATATTTTTACGCACAATTATTAAGCATATGGCAGTAAACAAATATCCAGAATTTCAATTACAGATTCAATTTATAACAGCAAGAAACTTATAGAAGATATAGAGAGAAAAAACAGTGCACAAAGGATTCTTATCCTGGTTCGTTTGTGGTCCACTGCAAACTACATCCAGGCCTCCCCTTGTGGTTCAGGGAGATTTTATTTCTTCACAATATTGAAATATGGATACAAATACCATTTCAATTACAAGCACATAGGACGCTCCTTTCTTGAAATCTAGGACCTCTAAATCCTTGGTTTGACTCTACCCTTTGCTTGAGAAAACCTTTCTCGCAAAACAGCCTCTGCCAAGATTCTTGTCCTCAAATCAAGACCTCCTAGCCTTGGTGAAGAACCTCAATCTCTATGGTGATCTCACACCAAGAGACAAATCCAGATACACAAAAAACACGTTAAACAACAAGGTATACTTAAGCACAATAATGCTTGAAATATGATATGAAAAAGACTCAAAGATTAACCCTTTTACTAACCACTTAAGCCATCAAGATTGAAATGAGTTAATCAAATATAGTATACATATAATTTCTCTCTAACAATATCTAATGCATGAGCATGTGAGCAAGATAAGAATGGATACATAATTATGCAAAAACAGTAAGCATATGATAACAATCAAAACAACATAATTTCTCTCTTCTCACGCATGCAATCTCTCTTGCAAAAATATAGTAAAACAAGTATGCAAAATGCTCTCTAAATAGCCCTATACAATAAAATGCAATGCTATGCTTCTCTGAACGTCGCCTCTTATTTATAGCATAGAGAATAGGCGGTTAAATTCGTTGCAAAACAGTTCAAACAGTTAAAATAGATTTCAGTTATAACAAATAATAGACTAGTTAATCGATTAAGACTCTCCGTTAATCGATTAACGAAGCAACAGAATGACACAGAATACAGTTAAAACAGAAAACACACATTTAAAAGAAAAGCAGTTGAGTTAATTGATTAAATTACCACGTTAGTCGATTATCTGGAACATTTATGCATATGTTTCAAAAGGTAAACTTCTCATATGTTATGCACAATATATATACATGTTCTACTAAGTATATTATGCCTAATATGCACATATAACATGTATGATAGATGCATGAACATACAATTAACTAGATGATATGTCTCATGAATATGATATGACAATTAAGATGGCTTAAGAGACTAGCACATAGGTTCACCTTACCTATACTCACTTACTACGGCACACATCCCAGGCTACTTAGATTATAAACTCAAATTATGTCCTAGTCTATATATGACCAAATGAGCATAAGACATGTTGATTGTTGAGCCGTCTTCAAGCTTTGATAGAACCTTGTCTTCATCAAAACATAGGCAAAAACATGTTAGTGTTGTCCTTGGCACTTTGCACTTTCAGTCAAAAGAGGGATAAATGTTGGTGTTGTGTATTTTTCTATTAAAAATTTTCAGGAACATACAATAAAACAAAGGGGGAGCATCCACGATAGGGTGAGCTTAGTTCATATGCTGAAATATAAAAAAAATCAAATCTCATATTTCAAATTTCAAACGATGTTGGTTTGTCATCATCAAAAAATGGGAGATTGTGAAGAAGATCTTGGTCCTGACCTTCACACGGTTTTGATGAAGACACTGAGATCATAACAAGAACTAAAGGAAGAAGATGATGAAGACAAAGAAGATTCAAGCTTCAAGAAAATAGAGATTAAAGTCTTCAATAAGTACTTCTATCATTATGCTCATTGTATATACTAGTAGTAATTCTCAAAGGAATCAAAGCTATTTTCAAAAGAATTGAATAAGTCTTGATAGAATGTCAATACTTCTAAGTAATGAGTTACTTGACCTGAGTAACAGGTTACTAGATCTAGGTAACATATTATCTGAATTGTGTGGCAGTTAGTAAGAGGTTAGTGGAACTACGTAACATGTTATATGACTAAGAAAACAGTTACAAAGCATAATTGACACTAACTAATGGATTAATACTATGTATTAATTGATTACTACTTTGGACATAAACTTTTGGCAATCGATTACCTAGTCGTGACCATCGATTAACCATAGCTTTTGGAAACCATATTTTCAAATTTGAATGAACAACTTTCATCCAAAGTTAATGAGTTTCATTCCAATCGTGTCTCCTCTTCATGGAAGGTTACCTTGGTTGATTGGAAGTCAATTTAAAGGCATTGAGACATTCAATTCATAATATACAATCTACACGAAATTCTCAATACTTAGTGAAACAATTTTCTACACTATTTTGCAACCTTGTTCTCAAACTTTTAGATTTTCTAAAGTTGCTTTAAGTGCTTATGTTCTAAAACTTAAAAGTTATAAGAGCATTGTTTACTAAGTATATATATTGTGAGAAAAGGATTGCAAGTTTAAGCATTGGCAAAACATGTTAAGACAATTCTGTCATTGATACATTCTTCATCTTGTTGTAATCTATTTATCACAAGGGTGTGTTGAGAAGGGGAAAAGAGCTCACTTGGAAAGGTTGATTTCAAGGGTAGATAGTTGTGAGTGTGTAAGGTACAAGGGTCTCGGGGAGGGAATTCGTAATTACAACTCAAATTATCTAGTGGAAAAATCTCTTGTGTGGTAAGAGTACTGGATGTAACCATCAGTTGACAAAAAGGCGAATCAGTATAAAATACTCTATGTACTCTTCTTCTTCTGCTCTATTCATGTGATTCTATTATTTCTTTCATTGGTTGATTTCTGCATCAACAATTCGTTGCACAATCACTTTGATATCTTAAATAGAAAACTCGGTCATTTCTCCCAACAACTAATTCACCTCCCTCCTAGTTGCCATCTAATACTTGCAGTGTTTGGAAAACCTCTTATTTAGGATTTATATGAAAGAGTGAGGAATGTTTTGAAGTATTTTTCAAGCTCTCTACATGTTTATTTTCATACTTCCACAATTTGGGGTTTCTGAAGACAAAATGTTAAAATACGTAAATACTTTTTAGTAAAATTATATAATTACATTATTGTTTATTTCCCATTATTAATTACATTTTTAAAGGAAAAATAAAAAAAATATTCTTAAATTATCATTATTTTATTCTTCTTTCGTCTAAATTTCATACTTCCAAACAAGGGAGAAGTTGAACTTCCTTTCTCCTTTCTTTCATCTCCATTCATAGCCATTTAATCTCTCTCACTCCATTTCCCTCATAAATCCTAAACATACTCTAAGGGCACACATGGTTCCTGACTAACATTGTGTTAGGTATGATCTTTCTGAAATTCACAAAGTGAAGGGGGAAAAGTATAGTAGATAAGATATCACATGTAAAGTAAAAAAAAACAACAATAACGTAGGTGACAACATTGAAATGCTACTCCATGACCCTCTTCAGCTTGTTTTTCCATATATAGGATCCTCATTTGGTCATTAGTTTCTTTGTACGCTTTTGCTAAGTTTTGATGCCAAGTTTCAAACATTTTATATAATATTCATAACAGTTTGATGCATAGTTGAAGGATAAATTCTAACGTGATCCTCCTTCGGGGTGGTTCTCGTTTCATTATCATTCTTTGATGGAGTATTAGATTTAGCCAAGATTACTTGAGATATGGACTAGGGTAGACAAAGTTTTGGCCAAGACAAATGGAAATTATGGCTTGGCCGAGATGGATGTTATTTTAGCCAAGTTTGTGGGTGTTTGGCTGACACAAACTTGGTTTGTTTAAGGCAGTAAAAACTATAAGTATTGGATAAAAGAAAATAGAAAAGATTTGATGGTGATGGCACCACAAACAAGAGAGTTGTTTGATAAGTTAATGATGTTCACCATAAGGAATGATCCGTGATAATAACTAAGGGTAAGATGCCACACCAATGGTGATAAGCCTGTGAACACCACAAGGAAGGTTCCTTGATAAGTTCGAATTAAAGAGGAATTAATCCAAACAAAATTCAAACTTGTTATTTCTCATGGTAAGTATGGATACAAATAGTGGTGGCCGACCAATAAATGACTCCATGTGCAAATATGAAAGAAACTACAATAATGAGTCTTTCCTTACTACTTTCCTCGGCCAACAACTCAAGCATAGTCTAGGTACAATGTATTCTAGTAATGGAAAGTTTTATGCCCATGAATTCTTCTTTATGGGAAAAAATTGACTTGAGGCTCCCTATATGGTAACTTCTTGGCCGAATTGATGCTTGCTTGATTGGGTGCACATGACTTGCTCTATGTAAGGAAGAAAATAATGCCAAGCTTGTTATGGAAAGAATCCCCTTGGCCTTGATGATGATCACACGACCTTGGCTGCTTCTGGTAGGTTTTAATCATGTCATATTTTGAATCCATCCTTGTTTTCCCTGCCTAATTTTTATGGAAAGAATCCATTCGTCCCCTTGTGATTATGATGATAACTGCAGAGCCTTGGCTCACTTATGGCAAGTTTTGATTTTACCACTTTTAAGCTTTAGCCTTGGTTTTCCACGCCTAGGTTGGTACGGAAAGATCTCCTTCTTGAATTGATGATTGATTCCAATATGGTAAGTTCTAATCATACCACATGGATCACTTACGAAAAATAATCCTCCAAGGTTGAATTTGACATCCTTCCTCTTGTTTTGCATGTCGATCCACATATGGCAAGAATATTCCATAACCCATGATTGATCTTCATGCCCAAATATTCCATATCCATATTCATTTGTACCCATTTAGATATGGTAACAAAGTTCCATGGCATATGGCTAGAAAGGAAATAAGTCCACGACTTTAAAACCTTATTACAAAAGAAATAAATACTTTAATTTAAATACAAGTATTATATACTTTAAGTGTCATAAATATATTCTACAATGAAATCCTAGCAAGGCCATAAAATCAAGAATCATGAATTCCCCCATAGATAACTTTTAGGCCTAATGCTTTGTGTTTTACATTTACATACTCTTAAATGCAAATATGATATTATTGAACAAGTATAAGAATCTTTCAACCATGATTTGATTAATAAGTAAATATAGAAATACTATGTAGGAATTTCTAATCATGTTGAAGCACAAGTTAAATATCATATTAATGCAATTTAACCAAAACTATTCTTTGGAAAGCCTATGCGAATTTAATGCTTGATTAAGCCATCTCCAAAACAGAAGAGGAAAGATATGCTTACTTTTTTGTAGGTACTCACGAGGATAAACACTTCAAGAATTGATATACTATGTAAGAAAAGGAAAAGAATAAATAATTGAAGAAAGGCCAAAGAAAAATTCAAATATAGCAAACTTCAAACATCTTGATAAGGATGAGGTAAAGCATATAAGTTAACCAAATATCGTGATAAAATTTGTTCTATAATGTCTAATCACATGTTCTGTCCGATATAATACCCAAGTGTTTGAATGCATGCTAGACATCTAGATAATCCTAAATATGTTCACTTTTCACCATTATATGCATGTATTCTTAATTGTAAAATGCATTCTTGATTGTATATGCTTTTATGCACTTTTGGCTCTATGTTAAGTGTACATTAGGTGTTTAGGATAGCTCTTTATCTTAGAGTCTTAGAAAACCTCTAAACTAATTCAAATTGTACCAAAATCTGTTTTTGTGACTTATTTAATCGATTGTTCTGTGTTTTAATCAATTACCTGAGCCTTTTCAGATTGCCTTAATCGATTATCTGTTCCCTTAATCGATTACCTAGGCTAAAAATGTTTTACAATTTGTAATCGATTAAACTAGAACATAATGGATTAACTGTGTTAAAATTTAAATCTCGTTAATCGATTAACACAGAGGTTAAATCGATTAAGTGCAGCCATAAAACAGATTCAACCTAAGTTTTGAGTTACGTTTGTTCAAACCCTAACCTCGTGATCTCTGTCTTCTTGTCTAAAATTGATCCCACAATTCATCCTCAAACTCATATTAGAGATACCCATTCCCTTTTTCTTTCCTCCTTTAAGCATCCAACCCATCAATTTGGTTGTAATTGAAAAACTTAAGCTTACCCCCTTTAGAAACTCTAACTTCGAATTTCATCCTTAATCGATTATCCATCCTTTATTTCTACAAACATGAGTAATGAGAGACCAAAGAGAGTAAAACATACATTTGGCTCAAACCATTCTCTGCGTCATCTTCGACGTGCAAGAAATCTCAACGATGAAGGTTCCTCTTCATCTAGGCAGAATCCTCCACTGGGTTTAGACCCATTTTATGCTCCTGCTCTTCAGGCGAAGAGGTTGGCTCGGTTCGTAAGCCAAAAACCTACATACATCTGATATGCCAACATGGCATGGATGGTGTTGCAAGGATTTCACTTCCTGTATGAATTGGAGGCACAAAGGGTCATACGTTTTCTGGAATTAAGTGGTAACATTTACCTCTCTCTAGTTCAGGAGTTTTATACTAACTTTCAGTATAAGGATCATGGATATAGGAGTATGGTGCAAGGGAAGCTGGTTTTATTAAATGATGTGTTGTTTATGGATGTAGGAGGCATATCTTATGATGGTGGTTCCCTTGGAGATTGCAACGATGACAAATGGAGAAATTATGACTCTACAGAGATGTATAAGTCATGCTTAAGGGAACCTCATTACTTTGTCTGAGGTGAGCTCACAAAAGCAGGTTCTTTAACCATAGAAAATAGGCTTTTGCACTACTTAATAGCATACATATTGGTTTAGCACAACACAAATCATGCGCAACCAACAGTAAATGATTTGAAGCTTATGTTTACTGTTACAGAAGGAATTTTGATTAGCTGGCCCGATGAGATTCTAAAAGTGATGTATGGCATTGTATCCTCTTCTTCGAGATTGTTGGCTTATGGAATTTTTATCTCCTGTGTTATTGATCAAATAGAGATCGACACATCTGGTGCGGAGATAATTGCTGTAAATTCCAAAGAGCACATGGTCCATGAGAACATCATTCACAAGATGAGTATCTATAAATATGGACGTGAATGGATGTATCAAAAAGACTACATGACCGCTATGGATTTAGAAATGTCTCAAGAAGAAGGTGGTGAGCAAGGTGAGAAAAACCAAGGGCAACAAAATGACGAGGCGCATGATATGCCTCAAGGACCATCATTTGGTTTGGCTCATCTAGATGCCATGGAACAACGCTTAAATGAGCGTATTGACTCAAGGAACCAAGAAGTTGTATCTAGGATACAATCTATGGAAGGTATGCTCATGGAGTTTCAAAGACAAGATAATGCGAATCAGAGTCAATTCGAGCAGCTTCCCTTTCTGTTCAGTTCCTTCGGTGGATTTCCGCAACCGCCTCCTAGCTAGCTTAGGATGTCTAGTGTGTCTTAGTTAGGTGCTGTTTTTAGGAGTTTTGTGGTTTTGTAATCTTTTGGTTATTGCATTGTAATATTCCAAACTTGTTAGTTTGTCTTTGTGCTTTGACTTGAAATGTAAGGACATGACATGCTATGAATATATTGGTTTTGTGCTTTAAAATTGAATTATGTATTGTTTATATCACTCTTTTAATCATTTGATCAATGGATCCATGAATGCTTAGTAATTCTCAAATCTATTACATTGATCTAAGCATAATTTTCAATCAACAAGTGGTGGTATATAAATGCACAAGGCATAAACAAATGGTATCATAAATAAATGCTTTCATGTCATGTACATAATTGGTATAAAACAAGTGTATGAAACCAGTCATATCAAACTGTATAAATTTCTGCTATAGCATGTGGCTTGCATTGTATGTTGCAATAATAGTAGGTTTAATTGATTAATAACATGCCATAATCGACTCACCAACACCTAAAATGCAATTCAGAGCAAAATTGAATCACACATAATCGATTAAGCACTATTTTAATTGATTAACATCAATAGAAATTGCATTGTGTTTTTCTTTCTTTTGGAAATATACTTTCATATATCACTTTGGTTTTTGATCATGCCGAAAGGGGGAGAAAAGTTGTTGTTTATGTTTTGTAGGACTTCAAAGTGAAGTATAGTTGAGGCTTCCGCAACGAAAAAGAATAAATCATCCAATGCTCAAATTAAGGGGGAGCAAGAGGGAAAAATGCGCATCAACTTACAAGAATATAGAAAAACACAGTTGATTGTCATCAAGCAGATCCAACAAAGAATTGTTAGATCCAATAAGTTGTTAACAAGTGTCAACAAGTGTTTGTCGTCATCAAAAAAGGGGAGATTGAAGATGCAAGCATGCATCACATATGTTTTAATGAAGACAAAGGACACATATAGTTTGATGAAGATCGACAACATGGTTAATATTCAAGGACAAGCTTGAGAGGATGAGCAAATCAACAAACAACAAGTATGAACTATAAAGTCAAGACTCAAGTTCATACAAGGCAAAATATTCAAAAGTGGATCTAGAGGCTAAGTCTTTTATATATTTATTAGGTCTTAAGATGTTTGCTTAGTAAGAGTCTATGCTAGGATGTACCCCAATGGAAGTCTCACAAGCTAAAATCAGTCTTATCTAAAATGAGACTTACATGCATACATACATGATTTACATGCACATACATACATACTTGATCATATGTTTTGAATCATTTAAAAAGTATTTTTAAATCATACATCATTCAAAGACATGCATCATTAGTTTATAAATCATGTAGGAGGTTCATTCATAATTGAAATATATTTTTAGAAAACCATTAATCAATTAATAGATATGTTAATCGATTAATCATTGATTTCTTGGGAACCCGTTAATCGATTAAATGAGGGGTTAGTCGATTAAGGGTTGTTACTATTTCTGTTATTTTCAAGAACTCGTTAATCGATTAACTGCAGTTTAGAACAAAATAGTATTTTAACCCAAGTTTTTCATATTGCTTCATAATAGAGAAATTTTTTTCATAGAGTTAGAACACATATTCAAAATAAAGTGTTTACACATATTGTTCAGGAAATCTAAAGCTCTAACTTTCATATCTTTAGAGAGATTTCTAAGTGTTCTTTTGAGAAAAGTAAAGGATGAATATTTACAAGATAGCCATTGAGTTTTATTGTCAAATCTTTTGTTGAAAAAAAAACCTTGCATCTCACGCATTCTATTTCTGCAATTGTGAGATCTTTTAGAAGGGTTCTTAGATTGTGAGAAGAGTGTAAAATCTGCACATGTTAGATGCACATATAACTTGAAGAAAATTGTTAGACTAAGGCATTAACACATTCTCTTGGTGTGTTGTATCACCATATAAGGAGAATAGGTTTGGGAAAATCCTAGATGTTGTTAGGTGTGTCTTCTGAGAAGCAAGAGGTCTTGGCATTGAGTGATACCCGACTGGGGCCTAATCGTGAAAGGATAGGAGATCTTAGTAGGTGAGAGTGAGAGGTCAAACCAAGGTTGTCAGGTTCATAGAGATCAAGAAAGTAGCGTCTTGCATTTTGTATTGGAAGTGTGTTTGAAATGAACATTGATTTTTCATAGTGAAGAAAAATATCCCAAGATTAGAAGGGGAGGCTTGAATGAAGTTTGCAAGTGGACCCGTAAATGAACCAAGACAAAATCCTTGTCTCATTCTCTTTTTACCCTTAACTTTTACATTTCCGCATTACTTGTTTTACTTAACTTGACATGCATATAATTCTCTGATAATTGCATATTATGTATTGTGCATTTACTATTCGTAACTGTCTGTAATATTTAGTAGAATCTTGGTAATATAGAGATCGAAAGAAAATTGTTTTCACTAAAAAGACTAAATAGTCGATTAAGTTGTCTAGTTGATCGATTAATAGCAGATAGAGTTAAACAATTAAACATGTGTATAATCGATTAAACAGTGTATAGTTTTGTGTTTTCTCTTTGTTTATCGAGCAATGGTAATCGTGTACTGTATCACCTATTCACCCTGTAAGACTGAGATGACAACTAAGAGGGGGTGAATTATTTGCTTAAAAGTATGACTGATCTTTCTGCACAATTCAAGAGTTAATAGCAACAGAAAATTATATGCATAAATAATCAAGTAAATGTAAGGAGATAAGGGAGAAGAGATTACACAAATGTTTTTATACAGGTTTACCTTCTTGTCCATCGAAGACTACGTCCAGTACTCTTGCAACACAAAATATTTCTTCAATAGATATTAAGAGTAGTAATTACAATTTCTCACCCTGAGATTCCCATGTACCTTACTCACTCTCTAACACCTATATCACTCTTTGGAAAATACCATTTCCAAGTGACTCTATCTCCTTTCTTATCACACCCTGTGAAAGAAAGTAATTCACAACTTTGAATGAAGAATATGTTTAACAATGGCAATAGATTGCCTTTAAAGGATTTTGAAGTTATATATTCGTGCAATCCAATAACTCAATATATACTTTAGTAATAATGCTCATAAGTATGATTGTTCTTTATCTTAATCTCTTTGATAAGATACCTCACACCTCAATTTTCCATTTTGTTTGGAAAAGAATAAGACTCTTCTTATTATAGATGATGCTACTTTATGTGTTAAGATACAACAATATGAAAAACAAAATTCTTTCGCTGAACCTCTAATCAATTGACATAGAAATGAAAATATAATTGTAGAATATAGATGTGTATGAGTTTCTCTCATTTGTTCTTGGAACCTCATTCTCTGAGAACTGAAAAATGAAAATCAATGGTAAAAATGAAAAGTAAAATCAAATTGATTGAATTTGGTTGTTGTGTGAAATTGCAAGCCTTTAAAAACAAATATTTTTTATTTTCTATTACTAGTTAATGTTTTAACAATTAGTTATGATCCACTATCTATTCTCATTCCGTAGCATGTGAAACATTTCATATTTATTTATAAATATAGCTAATAAGTAAAGTATCTCAAATGTCTTTAGTACTAACACATTGAGAAATTCCATAGAGTTCGTCATGAGATAATGCAAAAGTGATTATATTCTTTCCTTTAAGAATATTTTAGACTCCTTTTTCTCTTTCTCAGTTCATGATGATTTGATTTTATGCATTGGAATACCATCAACCAAGTATTGTGGCACACTAGGTCTATTTTCCATGAATTACCAAATATTTATATCTATTGTCTTAATGAAAATTTTCATTCTTGCTTTAGGCATAACCATCATCGTTGAATATTGGTGACCTATTTATTGAAACACATTCATTATTAGAGTTCATCCCTTTGGACTTTTTGTTTGCAAGCTATTACTAATCTACCAAATTTTAGTTCTGAGGATGCTTGTTAGGTAGACAAGGCTCTGCACACGACTAGAAGGGGTTGAATGTGTGTAATGTTACATCGCTATTTCAATATGCATACACTTATTTTTGTTAGATAATCAAATAATAATTTACTATATAGAAATTGTTCTCAATATTAAACAATTGATTATCAATTATACAGAGTACAGAATCAACTATCAATTAGATAATTGATTGCATTGCAGATCAATTATGAACACCAAACAAAAATCAACTTAATCATATGGGGACAAGAATGGATCAAGAATTTAATACAATTTATACTACTAATGAGATTAAAAGTATTAAATGATTTAGAAGATATTAATGAAAAGGTAAAGTTGTAAATCCAAATTAAAGACTTTAAGGGATATAGATCCTTTTTTCCAGATTCAATCCTAATCCAATTGCTTAACCTCTAACCCATTGATGCCTCACAAGTCTTATAGGAACACTCACTTTGATTCAAATTTCTCCTAATCTTGATAAGATATCTCATTCCTCGCTTTTCCCTTCTTTTGCAAAAAAAAAGACTTAATCTTTTGTTGTAGATGATGCACCTTGATCTGATGAAATTACAACATTATGAAAAGCAAAATTCTTCAATCAACCTCTAATCAATCCACATTTCTATGCAAATATGATTGTATACTAGAGATGAGGAAGATGAATCTTAAAGTGATAAATAATTTCTTTGAAGACGCATATAAACTTTTCTCTTATAGATGATGTACTGATTGTGTATAAATATTTACATTGAAAATATATAGATGTTTTAAAATCTTGTAAGCATTTTCTTCATCTTTATCTTCATCAAAGCACATGTTGTACAAATTTTTCAATTGCTTTCATTTTAAGTGTTATGCTTTATTTTCGGAAATAATTGAATGGTCTAGTTGTTCTTAACAATTATTCCTTTTGTGTATAAACATAAGATGACCTAATATGAGTTAAATATTTATATATTGATAGTATAAAAATTTACATACAGTCAGTCCATCATTTATTTTTATTATTTTTATTTAAGAGTCAATTATAATAATAATAATAATAATAATAAAATGTAAACGGTAGATGATATATTGACGGTATAAAAATGTCTTACATTCAAACTCTAATATTCTGAAATATAATTTACACCATTGTTGTGAGAACCGGATCTACTAGATGGTCCGACCAGTTTGACCACTGACTGGACTTGAAAACGACTCTGATTTATGTCTTAACCGAGTGAGGGTTGGACTGCTTTGAAAGAGAAATATTTCAGTCCGACCGTGTTAAACCAGGTTAAACTAGATTAACCTATGAAGTAAAACGGATGGTTCACTTAAAAATTTAAAAAATGGAACACTACTATAATATTTTGTTTTGCTTCGGTCCAAAAAATGATAAATAGACATTACTTAAATGTAATAATAAATGATTATTAATAATATAAAATTTTACATTTATATATATATATATAATTATAGGGAGCAATTTACATAAGAACACTGAGCTATTGTAAGAAATGAGAACACCTAATATATGTCATTGAATATTGATTAAACAGTTAAGATTAAAATATACATGCAAATGACTATGTGACCCATAATTAACTTTTAATTGTTTAAACCAATTGAGCATAATATGAGATATCTTCCAATTTGATGTCTGGTTCGGATTTAACATTGATAATTTACAAAACACACACCACGCCACAAGAAGAACGCCACCGAACACAACCAGAAAGAATTAAATGACACGCACCGAGTGTCTAATTGTGATTTACACACCGAATCTAAATGCGCAACAAATCTTTTATCTCTTCTCCTCCTTTTCTCTAAATTTGTATGCTTTTATTCTCCATATACTTTTAATCATCTCAATTCAATTAAATGTATTTTCCTTTTAAGCTTTTGTTTTGTGTGGGGCATGGTGCGGTCTTAACTCTTCAAAAATAATTATTTCCAATCATGGGATGGAAAAGGGGGAAAGGGTAATACCATTGCAAATCATAAATGTCTCATTTTTTCGTTTCTTGTTTTATTTTGTCGATTTCTGGCAGGATGAAAAATTCCTGGCTTTGAAATTTAACATGCACGCTGTCGTTTCTATTTTAGTTTTGATGAAAAGTTCTCAATTTCTTATGCCGTCTCTTCAGATCTGATTTTTGATATCGGCATTTCTACGGCTATATATACCTTTAAAAATGATGGGCTAATGCATGAGGCTCCCAGTTAATAGAGACTAGGAAGGGTAGATATACCTTCCTTATCTTGGAAGCTCAGACTTTAACCATGATCTCGTCACTAAACTGCTGCGCCAAACTCACTCTCTGAGGCTATATATATCTTATATTTAATTTTTCTTATGATGTTTGATCTCTTTCTGCATGAGTTGAATCCTTTGACAAAATCATGACTGGGCAGCAGGGTTTATGCAATTGTGCATGCATTTTCAATTAATCGGTGAAGATTGTTCAAGTGTTTGGTTTGTTTGTTTGTTTTTCTGATTTAAATTATATTTGCATGAATTCATTTCGGGTATTCTTTGTGGCGCATGTAGAATTGACGATGTTGGTTCCATAATTTTATTTACCTTAAAACTGGCATATAATTTCTTGTTGTAAGACTTTTTGTATCAGATATAGCTAATTTAACATACTGACTTGATGTTTTATTTCAATTTTGGTGGATAAGAAACAAAGTCTTCTTTCTTTGTAACCAGATTGATTCATTCCATCGACATGTTGGAGGGTCCATCCTTTCTCGTCACAAGGAACTTACCATGCTCATGTGAGCTAGAGACTGAGTGGATTTACAATAGTTTATGTGTGATGGAGCTTGCAAACAATAAACATCGGCTGGAACTAGAGGAAGAAGCTGTTTTGAGAAAGTTGTGCAAGCTTTCACATGTTCCTAAGGAAGGGGAATCACATAGGACTATCCTTGATTTTTCCCAAACTCATTCAAATGATCAACCAGACTCAAGTTCCCTTATCCACCAACTCGGTCGGGACATCTCTATTCATTGTCTCTTAAAATGTTCAAGGTCTGACTATGGCTCGATTGCCTTATTGAACAGAAGATTTTGATCTCTCATTCAAAGTGGAGAGATTTATAGGCTGAGGCGGCAGATGGGTATGATAGAACACTGGGTTTACTTCTCCTGTAATCTCCCTGAATGGGAGGCATTTGATCCCAACCGTGGTCAGTGCATGCACTTGCCTAAAATGCCTTCTAATGAGTGCTTTATATGCTCCGATAAGGAATCGTTGGCTATAGGTACGAAGCTGCTTGTTTTTGGAAAGGAATAATGTCTCATGTCATTAACAAATATAGTATTTTGACTAACACATGGTCATCTGGTATGGAAATGAATGTTCCCAGATGTTTGTTTGGTTCTGCCAGCCTTGGAGAAGTCGCCATACTAGCTGGTGGTTCAGATCCTCTTGGCAACATCTTGAGTTCAGCTGAGCTTTATAACTCAGAAACCGGAACCTAGGAACTGCTTCCAAACATGAATAAAGCAAGGAAAATGTGTTCTGGTGTATTTATAGATGGGAAGTTTTATGTCATAGGTGGGATCGGAGTAGGCAACTCAAAGCAGCTATCATGTGGTGAGGAGTTTGATCTACAAACAAGAAAATGGCAAGAGATACCCAATATGTTCCCTAGGCGGAATGGAGGATCTGGGGTGACTGAGGTACCAGCTGCTACCGAGGCGCCTCCTTTGGTTGCAGTTGTAAATAATGTATTGTATGCAGCAAACTATTGGAAGATTGCCTGAGCGGGGAGTCTCAATGAATGGCTGGGGTTTAGCATTTCGAGCATGTGGAAATAGACTAATTGTTGTTGGTGGGCCGAGGGCTATGGGTGGAAGGGTGATCGAAATTAATGCTTGTGTCCAGATGATGGTGCACTACAGTGGAACATGCTTGCTAGCAAGCAATCAGGGAGCTTTGTGTATAATTGTGCTGTGATGGGATGTTAATGTGCTTAGTTTTGGTGAATGGTGTTGTATGGGTTTCTTTTGAACGGAAACAAGGAGCTTTAATTTTGAGGAGATGGAATCTGGCATATAGGTAAATCTCTGCCCATTTTTTGGCGAGGTAAATTTGTAGTCCTATTTAGAGTCCTAGACACATTTTTAGAAGTTAGAAAATCTTGAACGTTTTCCTTTTAAATTTACCATTGTCTTTTCAAATGTTGCCACCGCAAGTGGTGAATAATTTTAGCTCTTGTTAGTTAGTACATGGTTGGTTGCAATGACCATTTTCATAAGTTAAATTGAAGCATTGCAGAATTGTAATTGGTCTCAGTTTTCATCTTTTTTACTTTTTAATCTTCCCAAACCCTGCTTGCACTGCCCATTACCCCACTGCTTCACTTTCCTCTCTCTAAAAAGACTGGTAGAAAATAAATTATTCTCTAAAAATAAATTAATAAGAGTGGTAGAAAATAAATTATTCTCTAAATAAATTAAACAGTTGTTCCATTATTCTATAAAAATCAACTCATTATTCTATAAAAATCAACTCGCAAATAAATGTTTATAGTCGGTTGAGTTAGGATAGATTGAATTAGGGGTGAGCATGGAACGAGTTGATATGGGTTAAGCATGTCTCTCACTCGTCTCTAATTATTGATCGGGTCAATTTTTGAACTCAAATCTGCCCCTAATTAGGATAGAACACATGAGAGACGAGTCCAAAATAAGACGGGTCAAGATAGGGACGGGTCCATGTTGGAAAATGACAAAATGATAAACATATATTTTTTTTCTCAAATCTTTAAGCATGCACAATCAAAATTATCACAATCTATATATGCACTCAACTAAAACCTACATCTCACATACATTAGTATATAAACTACAAACTGTAAATTGTATCCTTCAAACTAAAGATCATCACAATCACGTGACTGAAAATTATAAAAGACATTGAAAAATTCATAACAATTTAACTGTCAAGTATCAACATAAGCTGAAGTGTTTTATAAATAATAAAAAACAGATGAGAATTGAAATGAGAACAACATGCCAATACTCAAAAAGTTCACATAAAAATGAATGCAATAATTAGCTATTAACTGAGAAGTAAAACTTAAATTGGAGCTCATACAAAGTATATAAAAACTAAAAATTAACTAGTTTTCTATCAATCAAGATAGAATAAAAGGATAAGGAATAAGGATCACATGATAAGTAGTGTGAATATGTTGTGTGATCTTGTAGGTATTTGAGTTATATGAACTAGACATAATGGGTATTGATAGGTACTTATTCAACTATTCTTGATATTTAACTATAAGGGATGGGTAGAGTGACCCGAATATAGACCCGAACCCGTCTTTTTTTATGACGGATTTATCCCTTTTAATTGAGTCTGTCCTTTTTGTTATTTGGATGGGTCAGACCCGTTCTTAAGTCATCAGGTTGAGATGGGTCGAGTTAGGTCTTGCCCACACTCCTAGATAAAATATAGCAAGATTAAAATCAATAGATGGACAACTCCCACTTTTTTCATTTACCTTTTTTGCGGGTTTTTGATTGGCTAATATGTGTGGGCTGAGCACTGGTCATATAATTGCAAGATAAGTAATATATCCATGTTGGAGACAAACATCGAATGTACAAATTGTACAAAGCAAAATGAAAGAAATAGTTGGTAGTGCGTGCCCCATCTACACGTGCACTGAGAAAACTATTACCGTCCTAACGTGGGTGCTTTGTTCGCTCTTCGTATCGTACTTCTCTAGTTGCCTATATTTTTGTACTTTGCTTTAGTGGGTCTCTGTAATTTTAGATTTATCTAAGCTTAAAGGAAACCATGAAATAAAACTAATAAACATAAAGAAGTAAATGGTTTGAGAGAAGAAACTTGGGGGGAAATGTGTCAAGTGCAGTTTGGCTCAACTCGATTTAATAAAGATTAATTGTTTTGAGTCGAATTTAATACAAACTATTTTTTCAACTTAAGATCAATTGAAAATATATTTATGAACTTTCGACTAGGTTAAGGAGCTTAAATTTATGTTACTCATCACTTGGAATGATTACAAATAATATGTGTATGTTTAAGGGAAAATGAGACTTTCAAATCAAATTGCAAGCAAAATTTAATGCTAATATATATTATTGTGATATATTAATATACATGTATATATATATAAATTATAAAATATTTTTAAAAAATATGTAGAGTTGTTGATTATAAAAAATAAGAACAATTAATATAGGTCATTGTATCTTATTTGAATGATTAAGATTAAAAATAAATGTATATGATTTTATTAAAAGATTATGTGACCAATAACTGACATTTAATTCCAACAATCCATATATGGTTGTAAGACCCAAATATAATTTTTTCACAATTTTTATATGAGAATTATTCTCACTTGAGGCACTTACTATATATATGTATTTGTTTATATGTATACACATATAGACACACACATATATATTCAAGAGAAGGCAAAATCGTGGAATCGTCAGGTAGGATCGTGGAATCGATGCTTCCACCGTTCCTAGGTTGCGGAGCTCCAAAGGTTTGAGTCGCAACCCGTTTCTCGACCCGTTTACAACCTGTTTTAAAAAAAACCCTAAATTCCTAATTGAAGAGCCCATTTTAGCTTTGAAAGGGGTAGAAGTGTGGAAGTAATATTAAAAATCCTAAAAACAGACTTACACGACCATAACTATAACTCTAGATTCCATAAGTGTTCTCCTTCTTCATTCCAAGACTTACACAGTGAAGGTAAAGTTCTCTTCTTCTTCCTTGCCTTCGTCTTCTTCTTGAACATGATCACGCAACAAATTGAATAACAAATTGAAGTGTAGAAAGTATCTCGTGAGAGGGGCTTGGTGAAAATATCAGCTAATTGCTTAGTAGTTTCAAAAAATTGAAGCATACAATCGCCTTTTTGAACATGATCACGCAAGAAGTGATGTCTAATTTCTATATGCTTGGTTCTCGAATCCAAAACAAGATTCTTGGATAGGTTTATGCCACTTGTATTATCACATTTAATGGGGATCTTTGCTAGTTTAAGACCAAAGTCCTTAAGTTGTTGCTTCATCTATAGGATTTGAGCGCAACACACACCGGCGACAATGTATTCAGCTTCAGTGGTGGGCAATGTAACACAGACTTGCTTTTTACTGTGCCATGCAACTAAGGAACTACCTAGTAAGTGACAAGTCCCACTAGTGCTCTTCCGATCCAGCTTACATCCAACAAAGTCGGAATCGGAATACTCTACCAAGGATAATGAGGCATCCTTAGGATACCATAATCCCATATTTATTGTTCCTTTTAAATATCCCATGATACGTTTAACAACACTATAATGTGAATCTTTAGTTAATGCTTGAAATCTAGCATACATGCAAACACTAAACATAATATCGGAGCAGCTCGCAGTCAAATATAATAAAGAGCCTATTATCCCTCGATACTTGGTTACCTCAATAGCTTTTCCCTTTTCGTCTTTGTCTAGATAGAAAGCGGACGCCATAGGTGTAGAAGCTTCTTTACATTTTTCCATGTTGAAATTTTTGAGTAACTCCTTGCAATACTTTGATTGATGAATGAAGATGTCACATTCCATTTGTTTAATTTTTACCCAAGGAAGTAATTCAGCTCACCCATCATTGACATCTCAAATTCTCCCTACATCATCTCAGAAAATTCTTTACAAAAAATGTCATTAGTAGATCCAAAAATTATATCGTCAACGTATATTAGAACTAATAATACTTGATTATCTAATCTACAGATAAAGAGGATAGTATCAACCATACCCCTCACGAACCCTTTTTCCAAAAGGAAAGAGCTCAATCTGTCATACTAAGCTCTAGAAGCCTGTTTCAGGACATAGAGAGCTTCTTGAGCTTATATACATGGTTCAGATAATTAAAATTTTCAAAGCCTGGAGGTTGATCAACATACACCTCCTCTTGAATGTAGCCATTCAGAAACGCGCTCTTAACATCCATTTGAAAGAGCTTAAAGTTCATAATCGATGCAAAGGATACAAACATCCTAATGGCCTATAATCTGGCTACAAGAGCATAGGTCTCATCATAATCGATGCCTTCCTCCTGGTTGTAGCCTTTGGCCACTAAGCATGCCTTATTTATAATGATCAAGCCATATTCATCTAGTTTATTTTGGTAGACCCATATAGTACCAATCATTGGATGTTCTTTTGGCTTAGGGACCACGTCCCACACATTATTACGTTCGAACTGGTTTAGCTCTTCTTGCATAGTTATACCCTAGTGCACATCCTCAATGTCCTCTGATAAGTGCCAAACATACCTAAATTTCATACACTTTTATGACACTTATCTTAAGCATAATTGAGAAACACCAACTTAAAACAATACTTTTTGCACATCCTCAATACTTTTATTGTATATTTGTGTGCGTATTTCTTTTTTATGTATTTTGTAGGATTTAGAAAGAAGAAAAGAAGAGAAAAAAAGACTCATGGTAAAAAAGAAAACGAAGTCAAAATCAAGGTGCTCAAGTAGGCAGCTAAGCCTGGATCAAGCCACGCTAAGCTGACTTGGACACCAGCCTGACCAGGACATCATCCTGACCTGGACCAAGCTGCTCAAGCAAGCAGTTGAGCGGACTTGCTTGGCCGCTCAGGCTAGCACCAGACTAGTCCTGACATGGTTAGAAATCAAGCTTGACATAGTCAGACATGAGCTTGGCACATGCCCAAGCTTCTCAACAAGCAGCTTAGCGGTGCAACCAAGCAGCTCAAAGGAGAACCAGACTCCTGCCCAGATCAGGAAGCACCACGCCACGTCCCAGTCAGAACGATCAAAGCTGCTGAACAAGCATCTTAGCGGTGCAACATGTTTGCTAAGTGGTGTGCACCCAGACTTGACTTAGCCATCAAACAAACCATGAA
The DNA here is from genome assembly GCF_001865875.1 of Lupinus angustifolius. Classification (NCBI taxonomy): domain Eukaryota; kingdom Viridiplantae; phylum Streptophyta; class Magnoliopsida; order Fabales; family Fabaceae; genus Lupinus; species Lupinus angustifolius. The sequence continues at coordinate 938 of NW_017727099.1, read as the reverse complement.
GTCACAAATGACCTCACCTCAAGTAGGCCACCATAGGCTTTCCATAGTAGCTCACCATAGTTGGTTTCATAGATCACAACTAGCTTTGATGAGTCAAGCATAAGGAGGTGACAAAGCTGCTTGATCAAGGGAGCAAACCCATGTTGAAGGGTTTGGTCAGCTACTTAGCGGGGCTGACAAGTAGCTCAGCGGCCCAGAAAAATTTCTATAAATAGGGCACATTCCATTCGAAGAAAAGATATATCTCTCACATTTTCACTCACATTTTGCCTAGAAATTCTTCTCTGAAGTTCTCTCTTCTTGTTCTTAGCTTAGGAACTTTATTTAAGTAAGTTTTGTCATTTTAGTTTATAATTCAAGAGGAGAAAAAGGAGAAGGCAAATGAGATGCAAAAATCAATTTTGTAATCTCATTTGGAACTCAAAGCATCCAATCCTTGGATGGATGGCTCATGCTCCTAACAATTTCTTTTGAATATGGTTATGTATTTCTACTTCTTCTTATCTAAAGTTTGAATTTTAATCATTCAAGTTGGTGTTTTGGTTAATTTTACTTGTTTGAGAAATTCTAATGCCCTTTTTAGATTGATCACCTAAAAACTAATTTCAAGTTATAAAATTACTTGTCTCAAACACTTAACAAATAAACTAAGAAGTAGTTGTACTACTTAGTTTATTTGCCAAGTTAAGCATACTTTTCTTAAGATCTTATATTCATTACTACTTCAATAGTAGAGTAGCCAAGATTAGGGTGTGGCAACCTAGTCTCTTGTGGACGTAATATTGTTTAGTAATAAATATAAGTGATTATCATTCTACCATTTTAGGACATACACTAAAAGGAGGATTTTAGAACTTGGTGTTTGGAGTTAATCAAAGTAAAACATAAGAACTTGTCTAAGTAGTTCAAAATCATAAGAAGTTGAGAAATATTTTCTT
>NW_017727098.1:0-31387 GCF_001865875.1 Lupinus angustifolius | reverse complement strand
TTGTTAATTGTTTATATGAAATTCGAAACAAAAACCACCAACATATGTTTAACTCATTATTTGTGCTTTGACATATTCATATGATTCACTCCATTAGGCAATTCCTTCTGGTTCGACATAACCCTATACTATACTATAATTGAATCTTGAAAGAAGTGTAAATTGTAAAATAGTAAAGTGTTATCAATAAATTTATTTGTTGAAAACACCTTTTAATATACAAAAGTGATGAAGCTAACTTACTAACTTTTTATTTATTGTTGTTTACATTCCACCCTTTATTTATTCTTTAATACCAACCTTCCTTAAGGAAGAAGTTCGGTTTGTTAATAAAACGAACCCGAAAGGGAGTGAATAAATAAATGTCACTTAAGTTTATTATTCTTTTGTTCTTTATTTATTTATTTATTTCTAACAACTAACTATTCATCACTTTTGTATATTAGAATACCATTAAACCGGTGTTGGAATTTATTCCACAAAACCGAGATGGTATGCAAAGGTACTTAATAATTATGTAATAGGGGATTGCTTCGATACTATGTAATTGGGGATTGCTTCAATACCATTATACCGGCGTTAGAATTTATTCTAACAAAGCCGAGATGGGGCAAAGAAGGACTAACTTATTTACATGATTATTAGAAGTAAGTTGTAACTCGAATATTCTTGAAACCATTATACTGGCTTTGGAGTTTATTTCAACAAAGCCGAGATGGCGAACAAAGAATAAAACCGAGTTCACTTACTTAATCAAATAAAAAGAAAACACACCGAAATGAGAAAGGGAAAACCTAAACCTTCCTTTCTCTCAAAACCAACCTTTCAACAACCTCATCGATGGTCTTTGGCTCGATTTGAGATACGAAAGCAACAAAGTTACAAAAATTACGTATAGAACTACGGGTTACCACCCCCGTGGAGATATCACCTATAACTTTGTCAAGTGGATGATCTTTCTTAGTCTTCCACGCGATTGGCATGTCCTGACGCTCATCTTGGACATTTTTCTCTACTTGTTCTTCTTTGTCCTAGTCCATGTCCTTAGAGTTTGCTTCTTCTAAAGCACTTGTAACATCATCAGAAAATACCTTTATCTTTTCTTTTGGAGAAGATTCATCAAAATGAACATTTACAAATTCTTCTACTTGAATGGAATATTTATTAAACACTCTATAAGCTTTACTATGCAATTAGTACCCTAAAAATATACCTTCATATGCTTTTGAGCCAAATTTTCCTAGCGTTATTTTTCCATTATTTAAAATAAAGTATTTACATCCAAAAGCATGAAAATGAGCAATATTAGGATTTTGACCTTTTAAAAGTTCATAAGGAGTTTTGAAACAAGTAGGCCTCAAGAGTACAATTTATCACATAGCCAGCAATATGCACTGCATCAGCCCAAAAGTACTTAGGAACCTTGCTTTTGTTTAGCATGGTTCTAGCAAGCTCCTCTAGAACTTGATTCTTCCTCTTAATAACTCCATTTTGTTGAGGGGTACGAGGGGCTGAGAACTGATGCATGATACCATGTTTATTACAAAATTCATCAAACTGGTGGTTTTCAAACTCGCCACCATGATCAGATCGAATGAATACAATTTTAAGATTAAACTGATTTTGAATTTGTTTGGCAATGTTTTTGAAAGGTTTGAATGCATCACTCTTAGAAAATAAAAATAATGTCCATGTGAATCTAGAGAAATCATCAACAATTACCAAAGCATAGAAACTACCACCAAAACTCATTATTTATGAAGGTCCAAACAAGTCCATATGGAGAAGCTCAAGAGGTCTTATTGTGGATATTACATTCTTTTTACTAAAAGAGTTTTTAACTTGTTTACAATTTTGACAATATCACAGTTTCATGAGTTTTAAAATCAAGTTTTGGTAGACCCTCAACCAAATTATTTTTAGATAGTTTATCTAGATGTTTTACATGAATATGAGCGACGCGCCTATGCCAAATCCATATATCATTTTATTTAGAAACAAAATATTTTGAAAATAATGTCGTGACATCTTCTAAGTTAACCATATAGATGTTATTAATACGATGTCCGACAAATTTGACCTTATTAGCTAAATTGTCACAAATTATGCAACACTCAGAGTCAAAAGGTAAACGATTACCTTTGTCACAGAGTTGGTTGATACTCAATAGGTTGTGCTCCAGGCCTTCAACATATAGTACATTCTTGATCACTTCCTGAGTTGAGTTGTCGATTATCCCGGTACCAAGTATCTTTCCTTTGTTGTTATCTCCATATGTGATAAACCATTTTTCTTTCAATGATAGATCTAGGAATTTTGATTTATCTCCCGTCGTATGTCTCGAGCATCCACTATCAAGATACCAATGTTGTCCATGTGCTCGTAGACATACCTGCAAAATAGATCACTTGCCTTTTACAAGTACCCAATTTATATTGGGTCCTTTTATGTTAGTAACCAGGGAGTTATCTCCCTTTTTCATCCAGTAATATACACCACTAGGTATACCATACTTCCTGATATAGCAAGAGTAGGAAGTGTGGTCATGTTTGCCACAATAGAAACATGTAGGAACTTTCTAATTATAAAACTTCTTATTTGGTCGAGTTACAGGTTTTCGATATGTTCTTCTCCTACACATAGGGGGAATATATCCTAATCTAGTATGGTCACCAACATTTCTAGTTTGACTAAGCATAGTGTCTAATTAATTTTGTCTCTCTATGAGTTTTGTGAGTTTTTCATTAAGTTTCAAATTCTCATTTTTCAAAGTCTCGTAAGACTCACAAACAGATGATTGACATAAATTATCATTAGAGAAATTGCATGTATTACAGGAATATATCACATCTAATGTTTCATTCTCTAGTTTTAGCTCATCTAATTCTTTTTGTAATGAAACTATTTTCTATTCATTTAGAAGGATTACTCGTTTTCTATCAGAACTAATCCTAGCTAATATTACAAAAAAATATTAGATCTAAAGTTTCGTTTTCAAGTATTAGCTCATCTAATTCTTTCTGTAATAAAACTATTTTCTATTCATTTAGAAGGATTACTCATTTTCTATCAGAACTAATCCTAGCTAATTTTTTTAATTCTTCATGCAATTCGACATAAGCATTATATAAGTCCTCATAAGGAGGTGAATCATCATAAGAATAAGATGAGGTGTCAGAGTATACCTCATTGTTTACCTCCTTTGAATCTGAGTCGCAAGCTTCATTTGTTCTAGTCATTAAGCATAGCTTGCGGTCTCCTCTTCATCCGAGGTGCTTGATGTCGTATCCTCATCTGGTACTCAGACTATAATGACTTTCTTTGACTTTAAGTCCCGAGGAGTGCTCTTCTCCGAATTAACTTTCTTGAGGTAAGTAGGACATTGAAATCTCATGTGTCTGTTGAAAGAGTTTTTCTGCTTTGCTTTATTGTTGAAGCAAGTTTCTGATTATTTTATTTAATGACAGATCAATTCTTTGCTCGCAATCTCGACTTTGTTGGAATAAATTTCAACGCTGGTATAATGGTTTCAAGAATGTTCCTTTAATAAAAAACTTAGCTTTATTGAATTATTAACAACTTCATACCATCTCGGCTTTGTTGGAATAATTTCCAACACCGGTATAATGGTATGAATTTAGCAAATTAATAATACAAGTGACAATGAGTGATATTTATTTTCCGTTTTCCTTTATTAACCGAACTTCTTCCTTATAGAAGGTTGGTAAAGAATAAATAAATAAAGCAATAAATAAATATTAGTTGCAAAATTTAAATGACAGAAAATAAATGTTAGTTGCGGAAAGTAAATGACAGAAAATAAATGTTAGTAGTTAGATCACTCTAGTTAGATCACTCATTATAACTGTGTATTTTTCCTTTTCACAAAGATACAATTTATGAATAAAAATGCACTTTGATTCAAGGTTACTTTTTCTTGTCAACAAATAAAATTATAAGTTAACACTTTACTATTTTACATTTGCATCTCTTTCAAGATTCAATTGTAGTATAATATGGGGTTATGTCGAACCACAAGGAATTGCCTAATTGAAATGTACTCATACTTTGTATCTTTTATCCAAAGAAATAAAGTAATAATTAAAGTTGTTTTTGTGATTTTATGAACTAAGAAACATGAAAAAGTAAAGAACAAACTATTTACAAATTCAAGAAGGGAAAATTGATTTGAAAGATGGAATTATTTCTTGACTCAAATGATTTTGAAAACATTACAAGTTATGTGTTATACTTTCGGTTAATTTCACACACCATTTCTAAATCATTCATCTAGTGTCCTAGAATGATAAGATTATTTTCAAACCTTATGAAATACACTAAATGATAGTTAAGTGCCACTTGTCGGAGTAGGTTGTCACATCCTACTTCAGGCATTTTTGGGCATGATTTCTTCAAGCCTAAGTCATCTTTTTGGTGACAAGCTTAAGCACACAACATGTCGTACTTAGCTTGTTTGTTTTGAGCTTTTTCCTTTGGACTTTTGGCTTTTGATTTGGCATGCATTCTTGGCTTTCTTCTAATTTAATCAATTTCCAACAAAATGCAAGGGAAACTTGGACAAGAGGTGATCAAAATTATAATATCCAATAATACAAAGTTGATCTAAAATGTGTTGAATTAAGTTGGTTTTCACATTTTTGCATAGGATAAATGTCATAAAAAGTATATGAAAATTAGGTATTTTTGGCACTTATCAATGTCCTAACTTACCACATTCGTGGCAGTTGAAGCGCTCTTTGTTACCTTTGCCTTTTCTAGTTGACTCACGCGCTTATTTCTTCTGAAAACATTTAAAGCCTCCTACCTTTAAGAATTTCCCAAAGTTTCGTACGATAAGGCTCAACGTTTCATCATCAATATCTGAATCAGACTCAACATATTCTTTCTCTTCAATAGGTTGAGACGTTGTTTCTTTAAGAGATATGCCTTTCTTTTTGCGATCTGATTCCTCATGCATCGTCAAGCGCTCAAGTTCCATCTCGTGCTCTTGAAGCCTTCCAAATAATGTTGCCAAAGGCATGGAGTCAAGATCATTGGATTCCATGATAGCTGTAACTTTAGGTTGCCATCTCCTGTCAAGACAACGCAAAACTTTATTAGTTAGTTCTCATTTGGTAAAAAAGTTATCTAGAGCAAGTAAATGGTTTACTATATGTGTGAATCGCTTTTGCGTGTCGCTGATAGATTGACTCGGCAATATACGAAAAAGCTCGTACTCATGCGTCAGGGCATTCATCCTGGCACGCTTGACTTCGCTAGTGCCTTCGTGAGTCACTTGTAAAGTGTCCCACATTTCTTTGGCACTTTGACACTGCGAAACCCAAAATAATTCATCATATGATAGGGTCGATGTGATGATATTTTTAGCATGTAGGTTGTATTGAATCTTTTTACGTTCATCATCGGTCCATAGACTTAGGCTTTTCTTTCGGTTCATCGTCCACTAAATGCATTGGGACGAAAGGCCCGTTGACTACGGATTCCCAAATATCCGAGTCAATGGCTTCAATGAATATCTTCATCGGACTTAACAGTGGGCGTATCATTCGCCACTGAATACGGGATAACGATTAATAGATGCGCCATCACCGCCAAAGGGGCTGGTGGAACCTATTTGTTTTCCCTTAAGGATCAGGCATATGCGGTTGAGCTAGCACGTCGTACTAGCTCTAATACCACTTGTTAGGTATCAGTCGACAAAACACAATAGAAGGGGGGTTGAATAGGTGTCGCGGTCACCAATTATCATTTTTTACACCGAAGCCCTATTCAAGAAAAAGGCACAGTTAATCGATTAACACTCTGTCTTAATCGATTAACTTACAAAAAACAACAAGTTGCGGAATGACTTATTGCACAGCCACTCACCGATAATCAGATACTGATAAAGTAGATATAGTTGAACAAAATTAAACTCAATATAGCAAAGTTACAGTATCCAAATTATCAGCTAAAAATATGCACTATTACAACTTGAAAATTAAAGAGATTAAGGATAGAAAAAGCCTACAACAAGGAATTTTATCCTAGTTCGTTTGCGGGTCCATTCTCATCTCGGGAGATTTTCTTCACTAATATTGAAACGAATGTATTGTTACATGCACACTTCCAATACAAAAACTTAGACGCTCCCTTCTTGAATCCAAGAACCCACTTTCTTGGTTTGACTCACCTAATCGCCTAAGAAAACCTTTCTTACGATCTAGCCCCAGCAAGAAAATGTTCTAAACTCAAGACTTCTATGAAAGTGCGCATGTCAAGAGGAGCACTTTGGAAAGCTCTCTCATTATATGTCATGGTTTTGATGAGGACAACTTGTGCTAATAAGAGCTTGAAGATCATCAACAAATCAATATGCTTAAGTCTTTTGATTGGTACTAGACTTAGACTAGAGACTAGTTTAGGTTGAGTCTAAGGCTTAGGTCACCTAACACATGTCTCATATGCATAAAACCTTTAAATCATTTCATCATTCAGATATGTCATTTATAATATGTTCATGCATCACATAAATACATATATCTATGCATCCTAGGCATAAACTTAGTGTTAAACATGTATGAATCAAGTGCATAACATATTTGAGTTTTTGTAATTGAAAATACATATGAAAATATGATGGTAATCGATTAAGGCATAAGTTAATCGATTAACCTAACTTTTTGAAAAGCTGTTGAAACTAAAAAACTTGGAAAACAGAATTAGTTACGTTTTTGAACAACGTTAATCGATTAACCAAGGCTTTAATCGATTAACTGGGCTGCAGAACTGATTCTTTATAAACTGCGTTTTCAGAACTGATGTCTTATCCAGAGCGGATTAAAGAAAGCTTTAGATGGGAAGTCAAAGAAACCAGTTTCCATGACCGATGATCAATGGGACGAGTTGGATGAAAAGGCGCTTTCAACAATTCAACTTTGTTTGTCGAAGGAGGTTCTTCGTGAGGTTGCCAATGAAGAAACCGCTGCGGCTTTGTGGCTGAAGTTAGAAACTTTATACATGACCAAGAGCCTCGCAAACAAGCTTCGTCTCAAAGAACGGTTATACACCATTCGTATGGTTGAAGGTACTCCTATTCAAACTCATCTTGATGAGTTTAATTCTATTATTATGGATATGCAAAATATTGATATTAATATTGAAGATGAAGACAAAGCTGTTTTGTTGGTTGTCTCTTTACCTTCTACCTATAAGCACTTCAAAGAAATCATGTTGTATGGAAATAATGATACCTTATCCTTTGAAGATGTTAAATCTAATTTATTGTCCAAAGAAAAATTTGATCTTGAAGTTAATTCTGTGGACAAGGGTGAGGGCTTAAGTGTTCGAGGTAGAACTCAAGAAAAAGGGAGTACCAATTATAAAAAGTTCAGATCCAAATCCAGAGGTCGCAAATCCAACAAAACTTGTCGCTATTGCAAGAAACCGGGGCATGACATTCCTGATTGTTTTATCTTAAAGAAAAAACAAGAAAAACAAGATAAGGGAAAATTTCAACAATCCTCTGAAGCTGCTAATATTGAAGCCAATTCTGACGGTGATATTCTTTTATCTGTTGTCTCTTATAATAATAGGAGTAAAACAGAATGGATTCTTGATTCTGGATGTACTTTTCATATGTGTCCTTATAAGGACTTATTCACCACTTTTGAACATGTTGACAGTGGTGTTGTTTTGATGGGCAATGATACCCAATGCAAAGTTGCAGGAATAGGTACTATTCAGATCAAGGCTCATGACGGTGTTGTCAGAACCTTGGCTAATGTCCGCTATATTCCAGATTTGAAGCGGAACTTAATTTCTCTTGGCACCCTAGAGTCTCTCGGGTGTAGGTATTCAGCTGAAGGTGGAGTTCTAAAGGTATTGAAAGGTGCTATGGTATTATTGAAAGCTAACCGGATTGGTAGTTTATATGTCTTGCAAGGTTCTGTTGTGACAGGTTCAACAGCTGTATCTTCTTCAATGCATGATAATGACATTACCAAATTATGGCACATGCGCCTGGGCCATATGAGTGAAAAAGGTATGCACCTTCTAAGCAAACAAGGTCATCTTGGTAAACATGGCATTGGTAAATTGGATTTTTGTAAACATTGTGTTTTTGGGAAACAGAAAAAGGTTAGTTTCTCCACTGCAACTCACCGTACCAAAGGTATTCTTGATTATATTCATTCTGACCTTTGGGGGCCTTCTAAATTTCCTTCTCATGGAGGATGTCGCTATATGATGACCATCATTGATGATTTTTCTCGCAAAGTTTGGGTTTATTTTCTGCAGCATAAAAATGAGACTTTCTCCACTTTCAAGAAGTGGAAAACTCTTGTTGAAACCCAGACAGGGAAGAAAGTGAAGAAGCTTAGAACAGACAATGGATTAGAGTTCTGCAATGGTGATTTTAATGAGTTCTGCACAAAAAATGGTATTGCTAGACACAAAACTATTCCAAGAAATCCTCAACAAAATGGTGTTGCAGAACGGATGAACAGGACTCTACTTGAGAGAGTTCGTTGTATGCTCTCAAATGCTGGGTTATGGCATCGGCGTGAATTTTGGGCTGAAGCAGCATCTACTGCTTGTTACCTGGTTAATCGTTCTCCACATTCAGCACTTGATTTCAAAATCCCAGAAGAAATTTGGTCAGGTAATCCTGTTGATTATTCTAACTTAAGAATCTTTGGATGTCCTGCTTATGCACATGTTAATGATGGTAAATTAGCTCCAAGAGCTGTTGAGTGCATATTTCTTGGTTATGCATCTGAGTCTAAAGGATATCGCTTATGGTATTCTGATGCAAAGTCACGGAAATTAATTCTTAGCAGAGATGTGACTTTTAATGAGGATGCATTTTTATCTTCTGGAAAACAATCTATTGTGTCTTCTTCTACTAGTACAGGTAATCTGCAGGGTACTAGCGAGAAGGTGGAGTTGATAGTGAAACCTACAGTTCCTAATGTTGATGTTCCATCTTCCTCTACAAATCAATCTAGCATTGATGATCATTATGTTGATTGTGATGACAGTACAACTTCTCCTATTCATCAGCAAGAAGATGATTATTGTATTGCTCGAGACAGAACCAGAAGACTAATTAAAAGGCCAGCTAGATACACTGATGGTGATAATTTAATTGCTTATGCAATGTCAGTTGCACAAGAGGTAAATGATGATGTTGAACCTGCCAGCTATACAGAAGCTGTTTCTTGTGTTGATTCGTCACAGTGGCTAGTGGCTATGAATGAAGAGATTGAAAGTCTTCATAAGAATGGTACTTGGGCTTTGACAGAGCTTCCCGAAGGCAAACGACCATTACGATGTAAATGGATCTATAAGAAGAAAGACGGTATTCCCGGGGTTGAAGATCCAAGATGCAAAGCACGACTAGTTGTTAAAGGTTTTAATCAAAAGGAAGGTATTGACTTTAATGAGATATTCTCACCTGTTGTTCGTCATACTTCTATTCGTGTTTTGCTTGCTTTTGTTGCTTTATTTGATTTGGAGTTGGAGCAACTTGATGTAAAGACAGCTTTTCTACATGGAGAGCTGGAAGAAGAAATTTACATGGAACAACCTGAAGGATTTATTGTTCCTGATAAGGAGCATCTTGTCTGTCGATTGAAGAAATCATTATATGGCCTTAAGCAAGCTCCCAGACAATGGTACATGAGGTTTGATTCTTTTATGATTGGGCAAGGTTATTGCAGGAGTCAATTTGATGACTGTATTTATTTCCAGAAATTTCCAAATGAATCATTCATATACTTGTTACTGTATGTTGATGATATGCTAATTGCTTCACGTGACAAGTCTTTGATCCGGAAATTGAAAATTCAACTCAATAATGAGTTTGAGATGAAAGAATTAGGTGCAGCCAAGAAAATTCTTGGTATGGAGATTCACAGGGATCGTCAAGCTGGTAAATTGTTTTTATCCCAAGAGAAATATATTGAAAGAGTGCTTGAAAGGTTTAATATGAATAATTGTAAACCTGTTTCTACTCCACTTGCTGCACATTTCAAGTTATCTTTAGATCTTTGCCCACATACAGAGGAAGAGATGGAGCGTATGTCACATATTCCTTATGCTAGTGCAGTTGGTAGTCTTATGTATGCTATGGTGTGCACTAGACCTGATTTAGCATATGCTGTTAGCATGGTAAGTCGATATATGCATAATCCTGGAAAGGATCATTGGAGTGCTGTAAAATGGATTTTTCGGTATCTAAAAGGTACTTCTGGTATTGGCTTGGTATTTGACAGAAACAAGGCTACAACTGATGACGTTGTAGGTTATGTTGATTCGGATTATGGTGGTGATATTGACAGAAGGAGGTCTCTTTCTGGTTACATCTTTACTCTCTGTAATAGTGCTATTAGCTGGAAAGCTACTCTTCAGTCCATTGCTGCATTGTCTACGACTGAAGCAGAATATATTTCAGCAACGGAGGGTGTGAAGGAGGCTATTTGGCTCCGAGGTTTGGTAAATGAACTTGGTCTAATACAGGGTGTTCTTACAGTGTTTTGTGATAGTCAAAGTGCTATTCATTTGACCAGGAATAATCGTTATCATGACAAGACCAAACACATTGATATAAAACGTCACTTTATCCGAGATATTGTTGCTATTGGTGAAATTATGGTGGAAAAGATTCACACATCAGAGAATCCAGCAGATATACTTACCAAGCCACTTCCGAATACCAAGTTCCAACTTTGCTTGGACTTGGTTGGTCTCTACAGCACTTGAGTGCCCTTCGGGGCATTATTTGGCGATGAGCAACTTATCAAATTCGAGCCAAGGTGGAGATTGTTAGATGCCTCTCATTACTATGCCTTAAAAGAATTTTATGACAATTTTATGGCTCTCTTTAAGGGCATTTTATGTCACTTTTATGGCTTTGTTTCCAAGCATCCAATGCTTGGAATCCAAGATACCAAGACTTTGCTTGCCTATAAAAGGACACATATAGAGAGCTTCAAAATCATCTTCACAACACACAACATCTCTTTCATTTACACATATATTGTGAGTGCATTCTTGGTGAGAATTCTTGTTCCATTTGAGAGAGTATTTGTGAGAAAAATATTGTCATTTGTCCTCATCATTATAAGAGGATTTCTTGTACTCTTCTTTTTTACATAGTGGAATTTTGCTCTTGATCGCCCGTGGTTTTTTTCCTCTCACACTGAGGGGTTTTTCCACGTTAAATCTTGTGTGTTATTTTCTTTATCCTTTACTTGCTTCTCTTTTGTTCTCAATTGATTCAATCCTGTGCTTCCGCATTGTGCTCTAACCTTAACAAGTGGAATCAGAGCTCTTACTAAATTGAGAATTTCAAAATGTCTGCAAAATTTGACATTGAGAAGTTTGATGGCAAAATTAGCTTTTCTATTTGGCGAGTCCAAATGAGGGCCGTTCTTATCCAGAGCGGATTAAAGAAAGCTTTAGATGGGAAGTCAAAGAAACCAGTTTCCATGACCGATGATCAATGGGACGAGTTGGATGAAAAGGCGCTTTCAACAATTCAACTTTGTTTGTCGAAGGAGGTTCTTCGTGAGGTTGCCAATGAAGAAACCGCTGCGGCTTTGTGGCTGAAGTTAGAAACTTTATACATGACCAAGAGCCTCGCAAACAAGCTTCGTCTCAAAGAACGGTTATACACCATTCGTATGGTTGAAGGTACTCCTATTCAAACTCATCTTGATGAGTTTAATTCTATTATTATGGATATGCAAAATATTGATATTAATATTGAAGATGAAGACAAAGCTGTTTTGTTGGTTGTCTCTTTACCTTCTACCTATAAGCACTTCAAAGAAATCATGTTGTATGGAAATAATGATACCTTATCCTTTGAAGATGTTAAATCTAATTTATTGTCCAAAGAAAAATTTGATCTTGAAGTTAATTCTGTGGACAAGGGTGAGGGCTTAAGTGTTCGAGGTAGAACTCAAGAAAAAGGGAGTACCAATTATAAAAAGTTCAGATCCAAATCCAGAGGTCGCAAATCCAACAAAACTTGTCGCTATTGCAAGAAACCGGGGCATGACATTCCTGATTGTTTTATCTTAAAGAAAAAACAAGAAAAACAAGATAAGGGAAAATTTCAACAATCCTCTGAAGCTGCTAATATTGAAGCCAATTCTGACGGTGATATTCTTTTATCTGTTGTCTCTTATAATAATAGGAGTAAAACAGAATGGATTCTTGATTCTGGATGTACTTTTCATATGTGTCCTTATAAGGACTTATTCACCACTTTTGAACATGTTGACAGTGGTGTTGTTTTGATGGGCAATGATACCCAATGCAAAGTTGCAGGAATAGGTACTATTCAGATCAAGGCTCATGACGGTGTTGTCAGAACCTTGGCTAATGTCCGCTATATTCCAGATTTGAAGCGGAACTTAATTTCTCTTGGCACCCTAGAGTCTCTCGGGTGTAGGTATTCAGCTGAAGGTGGAGTTCTAAAGGTATTGAAAGGTGCTATGGTATTATTGAAAGCTAACCGGATTGGTAGTTTATATGTCTTGCAAGGTTCTGTTGTGACAGGTTCAACAGCTGTATCTTCTTCAATGCATGATAATGACATTACCAAATTATGGCACATGCGCCTGGGCCATATGAGTGAAAAAGGTATGCACCTTCTAAGCAAACAAGGTCATCTTGGTAAACATGGCATTGGTAAATTGGATTTTTGTAAACATTGTGTTTTTGGGAAACAGAAAAAGGTTAGTTTCTCCACTGCAACTCACCGTACCAAAGGTATTCTTGATTATATTCATTCTGACCTTTGGGGGCCTTCTAAATTTCCTTCTCATGGAGGATGTCGCTATATGATGACCATCATTGATGATTTTTCTCGCAAAGTTTGGGTTTATTTTCTGCAGCATAAAAATGAGACTTTCTCCACTTTCAAGAAGTGGAAAACTCTTGTTGAAACCCAGACAGGGAAGAAAGTGAAGAAGCTTAGAACAGACAATGGATTAGAGTTCTGCAATGGTGATTTTAATGAGTTCTGCACAAAAAATGGTATTGCTAGACACAAAACTATTCCAAGAAATCCTCAACAAAATGGTGTTGCAGAACGGATGAACAGGACTCTACTTGAGAGAGTTCGTTGTATGCTCTCAAATGCTGGGTTATGGCATCGGCGTGAATTTTGGGCTGAAGCAGCATCTACTGCTTGTTACCTGGTTAATCGTTCTCCACATTCAGCACTTGATTTCAAAATCCCAGAAGAAATTTGGTCAGGTAATCCTGTTGATTATTCTAACTTAAGAATCTTTGGATGTCCTGCTTATGCACATGTTAATGATGGTAAATTAGCTCCAAGAGCTGTTGAGTGCATATTTCTTGGTTATGCATCTGAGTCTAAAGGATATCGCTTATGGTATTCTGATGCAAAGTCACGGAAATTAATTCTTAGCAGAGATGTGACTTTTAATGAGGATGCATTTTTATCTTCTGGAAAACAATCTATTGTGTCTTCTTCTACTAGTACAGGTAATCTGCAGGGTACTAGCGAGAAGGTGGAGTTGATAGTGAAACCTACAGTTCCTAATGTTGATGTTCCATCTTCCTCTACAAATCAATCTAGCATTGATGATCATTATGTTGATTGTGATGACAGTACAACTTCTCCTATTCATCAGCAAGAAGATGATTATTGTATTGCTCGAGACAGAACCAGAAGACTAATTAAAAGGCCAGCTAGATACACTGATGGTGATAATTTAATTGCTTATGCAATGTCAGTTGCACAAGAGGTAAATGATGATGTTGAACCTGCCAGCTATACAGAAGCTGTTTCTTGTGTTGATTCGTCACAGTGGCTAGTGGCTATGAATGAAGAGATTGAAAGTCTTCATAAGAATGGTACTTGGGCTTTGACAGAGCTTCCCGAAGGCAAACGACCATTACGATGTAAATGGATCTATAAGAAGAAAGACGGTATTCCCGGGGTTGAAGATCCAAGATGCAAAGCACGACTAGTTGTTAAAGGTTTTAATCAAAAGGAAGGTATTGACTTTAATGAGATATTCTCACCTGTTGTTCGTCATACTTCTATTCGTGTTTTGCTTGCTTTTGTTGCTTTATTTGATTTGGAGTTGGAGCAACTTGATGTAAAGACAGCTTTTCTACATGGAGAGCTGGAAGAAGAAATTTACATGGAACAACCTGAAGGATTTATTGTTCCTGATAAGGAGCATCTTGTCTGTCGATTGAAGAAATCATTATATGGCCTTAAGCAAGCTCCCAGACAATGGTACATGAGGTTTGATTCTTTTATGATTGGGCAAGGTTATTGCAGGAGTCAATTTGATGACTGTATTTATTTCCAGAAATTTCCAAATGAATCATTCATATACTTGTTACTGTATGTTGATGATATGCTAATTGCTTCACGTGACAAGTCTTTGATCCGGAAATTGAAAATTCAACTCAATAATGAGTTTGAGATGAAAGAATTAGGTGCAGCCAAGAAAATTCTTGGTATGGAGATTCACAGGGATCGTCAAGCTGGTAAATTGTTTTTATCCCAAGAGAAATATATTGAAAGAGTGCTTGAAAGGTTTAATATGAATAATTGTAAACCTGTTTCTACTCCACTTGCTGCACATTTCAAGTTATCTTTAGATCTTTGCCCACATACAGAGGAAGAGATGGAGCGTATGTCACATATTCCTTATGCTAGTGCAGTTGGTAGTCTTATGTATGCTATGGTGTGCACTAGACCTGATTTAGCATATGCTGTTAGCATGGTAAGTCGATATATGCATAATCCTGGAAAGGATCATTGGAGTGCTGTAAAATGGATTTTTCGGTATCTAAAAGGTACTTCTGGTATTGGCTTGGTATTTGACAGAAACAAGGCTACAACTGATGACGTTGTAGGTTATGTTGATTCGGATTATGGTGGTGATATTGACAGAAGGAGGTCTCTTTCTGGTTACATCTTTACTCTCTGTAATAGTGCTATTAGCTGGAAAGCTACTCTTCAGTCCATTGCTGCATTGTCTACGACTGAAGCAGAATATATTTCAGCAACGGAGGGTGTGAAGGAGGCTATTTGGCTCCGAGGTTTGGTAAATGAACTTGGTCTAATACAGGGTGTTCTTACAGTGTTTTGTGATAGTCAAAGTGCTATTCATTTGACCAGGAATAATCGTTATCATGACAAGACCAAACACATTGATATAAAACGTCACTTTATCCGAGATATTGTTGCTATTGGTGAAATTATGGTGGAAAAGATTCACACATCAGAGAATCCAGCAGATATACTTACCAAGCCACTTCCGAATACCAAGTTCCAACTTTGCTTGGACTTGGTTGGTCTCTACAGCACTTGAGTGCCCTTCGGGGCATTATTTGGCGATGAGCAACTTATCAAATTCGAGCCAAGGTGGAGATTGTTAGATGCCTCTCATTACTATGCCTTAAAAGAATTTTATGACAATTTTATGGCTCTCTTTAAGGGCATTTTATGTCACTTTTATGGCTTTGTTTCCAAGCATCCAATGCTTGGAATCCAAGATACCAAGACTTTGCTTGCCTATAAAAGGACACATATAGAGAGCTTCAAAATCATCTTCACAACACACAACATCTCTTTCATTTACACATATATTGTGAGTGCATTCTTGGTGAGAATTCTTGTTCCATTTGAGAGAGTATTTGTGAGAAAAATATTGTCATTTGTCCTCATCATTATAAGAGGATTTCTTGTACTCTTCTTTTTTACATAGTGGAATTTTGCTCTTGATCGCCCGTGGTTTTTTTCCTCTCACACTGAGGGGTTTTTCCACGTTAAATCTTGTGTGTTATTTTCTTTATCCTTTACTTGCTTCTCTTTTGTTCTCAATTGATTCAATCCTGTGCTTCCGCATTGTGCTCTAACCTTAACAAGTGGAATCAGAGCTCTTACTAAATTGAGAATTTCAAAATGTCTGCAAAATTTGACATTGAGAAGTTTGATGGCAAAATTAGCTTTTCTATTTGGCGAGTCCAAATGAGGGCCGTTCTTATCCAGAGCGGATTAAAGAAAGCTTTAGATGGGAAGTCAAAGAAACCAGTTTCCATGACCGATGATCAATGGGACGAGTTGGATGAAAAGGCGCTTTCAACAATTCAACTTTGTTTGTCGAAGGAGGTTCTTCGTGAGGTTGCCAATGAAGAAACCGCTGCGGCTTTGTGGCTGAAGTTAGAAACTTTATACATGACCAAGAGCCTCGCAAACAAGCTTCGTCTCAAAGAACGGTTATACACCATTCGTATGGTTGAAGGTACTCCTATTCAAACTCATCTTGATGAGTTTAATTCTATTATTATGGATATGCAAAATATTGATATTAATATTGAAGATGAAGACAAAGCTGTTTTGTTGGTTGTCTCTTTACCTTCTACCTATAAGCACTTCAAAGAAATCATGTTGTATGGAAATAATGATACCTTATCCTTTGAAGATGTTAAATCTAATTTATTGTCCAAAGAAAAATTTGATCTTGAAGTTAATTCTGTGGACAAGGGTGAGGGCTTAAGTGTTCGAGGTAGAACTCAAGAAAAAGGGAGTACCAATTATAAAAAGTTCAGATCCAAATCCAGAGGTCGCAAATCCAACAAAACTTGTCGCTATTGCAAGAAACCGGGGCATGACATTCCTGATTGTTTTATCTTAAAGAAAAAACAAGAAAAACAAGATAAGGGAAAATTTCAACAATCCTCTGAAGCTGCTAATATTGAAGCCAATTCTGACGGTGATATTCTTTTATCTGTTGTCTCTTATAATAATAGGAGTAAAACAGAATGGATTCTTGATTCTGGATGTACTTTTCATATGTGTCCTTATAAGGACTTATTCACCACTTTTGAACATGTTGACAGTGGTGTTGTTTTGATGGGCAATGATACCCAATGCAAAGTTGCAGGAATAGGTACTATTCAGATCAAGGCTCATGACGGTGTTGTCAGAACCTTGGCTAATGTCCGCTATATTCCAGATTTGAAGCGGAACTTAATTTCTCTTGGCACCCTAGAGTCTCTCGGGTGTAGGTATTCAGCTGAAGGTGGAGTTCTAAAGGTATTGAAAGGTGCTATGGTATTATTGAAAGCTAACCGGATTGGTAGTTTATATGTCTTGCAAGGTTCTGTTGTGACAGGTTCAACAGCTGTATCTTCTTCAATGCATGATAATGACATTACCAAATTATGGCACATGCGCCTGGGCCATATGAGTGAAAAAGGTATGCACCTTCTAAGCAAACAAGGTCATCTTGGTAAACATGGCATTGGTAAATTGGATTTTTGTAAACATTGTGTTTTTGGGAAACAGAAAAAGGTTAGTTTCTCCACTGCAACTCACCGTACCAAAGGTATTCTTGATTATATTCATTCTGACCTTTGGGGGCCTTCTAAATTTCCTTCTCATGGAGGATGTCGCTATATGATGACCATCATTGATGATTTTTCTCGCAAAGTTTGGGTTTATTTTCTGCAGCATAAAAATGAGACTTTCTCCACTTTCAAGAAGTGGAAAACTCTTGTTGAAACCCAGACAGGGAAGAAAGTGAAGAAGCTTAGAACAGACAATGGATTAGAGTTCTGCAATGGTGATTTTAATGAGTTCTGCACAAAAAATGGTATTGCTAGACACAAAACAATTCCAAGAAATCCTCAACAAAATGGTGTTGCAGAACGGATGAACATGACTCTACTTGAGAGAGTTCGTTGTATACTCTCAAATGCTGGGTTATGACATCGGCATGAATTTTGGGCTGAAGCAGCATCTACTGCTTGTTACATGGTTAATCGTTCTCCACATTCAGCACTTGATTTCAAAATCCCAGAAGAAATTTGGTCAGGTAATCCTGTGTTTTTGGAGTTAGTTTTTTAAAGATAATAGAGAAAAATAGGCTTGAAATATAATATAGTTGTAGGGTTAGGATCCTAGAGAGACAATTACGTAAATTACAACAAGAAAAAACCAAAATGATAAGATATTTTTATCATTTAGTTTACACTGATATGACTTTTTATTCTCCAATATAAATATAAAACTAAGAACTTGTCTTTTCCCTTACAAAATTCTTTTCCATATTTGTAATATGACTCTTAAATTTTTTCTTTGTCTTCCTTATCTAAAAACCAAATCTCAAATAAACACTATGAATTCTTCACTTAAATATGTTTTTTAATCCAATTAGATATATGGATTTTGGTGCCTATAATAAATAAATGATTTTGTATATGCAAAATTTGAAACTAATAACTTTTGTCCTTGACTTTTGTACACGTTAGTAGGGATGACAAAAAAACTCGTACTCGCAGGTAAAACTCATACGAGCATAGGTACGAGTTATAAATGGGTACCGCAGATATTATAAACGATTTTTAAAATACATGTAGTACATACGGGCGGGTACGGATATTATGGTACCCGTGTCCGCGGGTACCCGTTATTTATATGATTAATATATTATATTTAAAAAGTACATTATTCTAACATTCATTACACTATGTATATTTTTTTCCTTTTACTTTGTTTACATATTTTATTGAATTTGGTGGTAAAATACTCTACAAATATTATTAGATGTGTAGAAACACATATGTTTTACAAAGAAAATATATATTTTTTGTTGAGAAAATGAGAACAAAAAATCATAAAAATAGAAAACACCAATAAATTTAGCATTTTTGTCAAATATTCAATCAAAAGGTACAAAAATAATTAAGTTTCATCTCATTTGAAACATAACATAAAGTAAAAAAATTAAAAAATCATTTATAATATAGGAAACCCACGAGTACCCAAAAATACCCGCAAATACTCGCACACGGGTACCCTATGGATATAGACGGATATGAGTAATATTCTCCTAATTTGAAACGGGTAGCAGATAGCTACTACCCGTGCCCGTCCGTATCCATTGTCATCCCTACATGACACACTTGTTTTTTTGTTCTTACTAAGACATATTATTCGTATATGTATTTTTAATGTAGTATGCAGTATGCACTATTTGTAAAAGTTGATTTAGAGGTGACCTTCCCTCTCTTTATTGAATTTGTATTCTCTTATGGTTACATATGACATAAATATTTAACGGTCATCATTGTAAATAATATAATTTTAAAATTTGATAAAGATATTCCATATTTGTGCTAATGACACTGATTAGAGAGAAGAAAATATAAAACTTTTGTTTAATTTCATTAAGAATTTCTAAAAATTACAATATATTATGCCTATCTTTTCTTTAATCTCAGGAGAAATACGACCGGTGAAGAGTCAAGTTCAAATAATATAAGAGTTGTATATTTATAACCTTTAAATAGTCACAACATTTTTTCTTATTTGTGCTAATCATAATGATTATGGAGAAGAAAAGATAAAACTTTTGTTTAATCTCACTAAGGATTTCTAAAAAATATGGTATACTAGGAGTAAAGTCCAAATAAGCAAATATTCTTATATTAATTTTTATTAAAGTAAATTATGTCAGCACCTCCCAAAGTTTAGTTTAACACCTTTTGTTTAAAGATTACCCTCATATGTTATAAATTTAGGGATGATTTAGAGGGAGAGAGTTTTTTTCTTACATTCTTTAGGAAAAGATTTATGCACTGACAATATATGAGTTTTATAAACTATCACTTATTCATTCACTATTAATATTTAATCATCATTGACATACTTTTCAGAAAAAATAATCCAAATCAACAATAAATGATATACTAATTGTATATAAATGTTTATACTAATATTATATAGATATTACATTATATTTCTTATCCAAACATTATAATAGCAAAAGGAGAGAGCTAAATGAAAAGGATATTTAACTTTCACCATATGATATGATGTTTGTCATTGCTGATAAATGATACCCTTTAGGCTACTAATCTTCTTTTCTTTTTAGGAGATTATTACATCATTATACTAAATATAATCTGTTAGATGTCTCTCATTTCTATGCCTTAAAAGAATTTTATGACTATTTTATGGCTCTCTCTAAAGACATTTTGTGTCACTTTTATGGCTTTGTTTCCAAGCATCCAATGCTTCATATCCAAGATACCAAGACTTTGCTTGCCTATAAAAGGACACATATAGAGAGCTTCAAAATCATCTTCACAACACACAACATCTCTTTCATTTACACATATATTGTGAGTGCATTCTTGGTGAGAATTCTTGTTCCATTTGAGAGAGTATTTGTGAGAAAAAATATTGTCATTTGTCCTCATCATTATAAGAGAATTTTTTGTACTCTTCTTTTTTACATAGTGGAATTTTGCTCTTGATCGCCCGTGGTTTTTTTCCTCTCACACTGAGGGGTTTTTCCACGTTAAATCTTGTGTGTTATTTTCTTTATCCTTTACTTGCTTCTCTTTTGTTCTCAATTAATTTAATCTTGTGCTTCCGCATTGTGCTCTAACCTTAACATTTAAACCTTTGAATCTTTCTTAGGCCATTGATTAACACTTTCAATATTGTATAACTAAGCCGTGGTAATAATTACCTATAAGAAATACTACTAGACAAACAATAGAGAATGAGGTTCATATGGTCTAGAATCGGTGATAAAAAGTAACCAATTATAAATAGATATTGACGGTAAGACCCTCCAAGGAAAAAAGTAACGGATGAGAAAAATATGAGCAGTATTTGCTGACATATGAACATATATTCCTATGCCAATATTTTCTCCATTTTCCTTTGATGCTTTTCACAATGATTAAAGAATCTAACTCATCCTAATAATGATTGGAAGGACAATAAACTCAATTTTGGACTTTGGGGCACCCAATACCTAACATTGCTTGCCAAGTTAGTCTCCGGGACACATATCTTCTCTAGTGATGAAGAGATAAGTACATCAAAAATAATAACTTAAAAATATATATGATACTTTTGTCCATTAAATATAATAATATGACTATTTTATCATTCCATACAAACGAAAAAATGATAATTTCTTTCTCTAATATTGAATATGATTCTTTCGAGTGAGGACCACCCATTTTGGCACAATTCACTCATTGACACGTATCCCTTCCTCACAAGCATAAGGACCCCATTGTGGGATAAATTCATACTTACCCAAATGGAAAGCAAGGCTAATCATAGCCGTTTCAAGACAAAAAAAATGGTGTCATTTTCACTAAGAAATTAAAGTTTGTATGAACAGGGGCCTTCTCTCCCCACTCAGCTTCTAGCACAAAAAGGTTCAAGGAAAAATAAAAATAATGCTGCTCAGTTTCCTGGATTTGGACAAGAAGCATTACCAAACGCCTAATAGACCATGACCCACTACCTTACCTTAGCCATTTGATAATTTTGGACTTTCATTACATAGTTTGTGTTATGGTTTAAAATAAAAAAATGATCTTATGACTCTCTTAAATTAGGGGTAGAGAGTTGAGGCATGGAAGAAGGATCTTCTCCTGTCCAAAGTGAAGAAAATTATGTTTTCTCCTTTTTGTTTTTATGACAAAAGTGTTATTTGATTATTAATAATTAAAATGATAAATGTGTAGCCTCATAATCATAATTAGTTTTGTCATCAATTGTTGTTTCAATGCTACCTCTTCGCCCTAAGGGTGGATATCTTCTATCATAAAAATGTATCACTTCATGTTTGTTTTATTGTTTATGATTGGTGAAAAAATAGTTAATTATTAAATTTTTAACGTTTAACCAATCATAAACAGTGGCACATGACACTTTGTGGAGTAGATGTGCTCCCCTCTAGAAGACATATGGCATGTTTCTGGACTTTGGTTAGATTCGTGGACTAGTTAGGTGCATGGAATGTCCAGGCTTTCTTTATATGATGGTGCTACTCAAAATTTTGCAAAAAGTAACTCATTCTTTCACTTGGCGTGCAATTATGAGATATATATGACTTCTAGTGTCTAAGGGCATCTTAACTTTCTTAACCTGAACTTTACTTTGCTTATATGCACGAAACACTAACAACAACAACAGCACCAACATATCGAGCTTAATATTGAGAACATAAAACATGTTAGAGTTTAATCTGATTTGGACTTATATACCTAGTTTTGCTATAAAACAAAAACAGGGATTAAGTATTATGATTGTCATGAAAAAAATGTAATAACTCTCTTTCAGAGTTTCAGTGATTTAACTTCACAACCAGACATCATTTTTGTCTGTATTAGGCGACATTTATTGTCTCTTATCTTATTGTGTGATAGAAGCTCTATATACATTATTAAATGATTCCCATCATATCTTATCTTCTTATCAAAACTGACAAAAACAAAAATGAGAAAATTGACAACAGTGTTCCTTATTCACTGCTGCTAAATTGCTAACAGCAGTAGTGTGGTGTAGCTAACTGCCTCCGATTTAGTATATTAAAGATATAAGAATTGTTAGAACCATTCATTCTGAAATTGTTGTCACTAGGAGTCTTGTGATATGTTACCGGAGAGCACCAGAGCTCATTATATGAGTCTCCCACCTAATGAATATTAAGAAGGGTAGATATATGTAACTTTATCCTATAAATGGAGAAGTTGTTTTAGAGAATTTGAATATGTAACATGGAGAGATTGTTCCAAGATATGTGATATGGAGAGGTTTCTGGAACTTGAATATGTGACCTCATGTTCATAAATAACAACCTTAACCTTGTGTTAAATATTTACAAATTTCTCACATTTAAGATAAAAGATACTATTGACTAACAAATTAACATTAGTACAATAATTATTAAGAAACAAGAATATAGATTTGTTGTCTCAAATCATATTTCAAAATTTTGTACTGCATTACTATGTCAATTAAATTTTTTAAAGTTTTACTATTTTTTGTTTTGTTTCACTATTATTAATGTGGGATAAGATTTAACACAAGAAATCTTTATTGAGAAAATAAACAACTTAAGAGAAGTTGGTATAGGTTCTACATATGATCTTATAATTTAGGAAGATCTATTAAAAATGCAAGGCATCTCAACAAAAATACATTTTAATGGAGAACAAGTATCTTTTATTTCAAATTAAAGCTCTTACTTTATTGACATTGTGTGCACACGTACACACTAGTTAGCAAACTTGTGTGAACTTATTATATACGTTAATGATAAGAAATTTGATGCACTTTTCTATATTTTTCTTATATGTTAATTAAAGCTCTTACTTTGTTGACAAATTGACATTGTACAATTGTACACAAGACTTAGCAACCTTATACACGTATGATCTTTATACACGTAAATGACAAGGAATTCAACCCATTTTTCCTACGTTTCTCTTATCTACTTTATAGCTTAGAAACTTCACAAAATTTTGCTTCATTGGCCTTGCTTCTAACATTTGGATAGATTAGCATTTAACTTAGCCATCAAACGTGTTTTGAAATTGCCCTTTTTCCTAAATGATTAACATTGTCATTAACTACGTCAATCAAACAAAAACTTTATGGTACTAGTTTATAAAATTTTATGATCATTTATAACTTGGTCTACTTCAGAAAGCAACCTAAGAATAATGACAAAGAATAAGAACACTTCTCATCAACAGATCCAAACAACAAAAGAAAAATGGTCCAATTATTGATAGAAACATCAATCCTTCCACAACAATAGAAACCTCCAATTTGGTTGGAGCTTACAACCAATGCAACAATTAGCATCTTATGTTATCCAACTAGACATTGATATATTTATGTAAGGCCTTATTGTATCCTCAAATATCATATTAGATCAAATGTTCAATTACTAGAAACAACATTTGTTATGAGGGTAATCGCGTACTTTGAAAAATATTAGTTCTTTATTCATGGGGTGAGAGAATACTGTTTGTTATAACAAAAACTAAAATCTTATGTTCTGGCCACCTTCAAGTTTTGGCACCAACTCCCATAGAAATTAACAAGTTGTTTTTCACATCTGTTTCTTCAATTAACAATTCCCATAGAATTTATTAACCTAGAACTAATTGCTTATTACATATAGAGCTTGTTTGTGTCTGTTTCTAACTCGTGTTAATTGACCATTCTTTCTATTCTTGTCACTTTTGTTTCTTCAGATCTACAACTTCAAAACCAAAGGTTTGAATATATAGTTAATTTAAATGTTCCTTGACCAAATTATATATATAAAAGAAGCAACTTAACCTGCCTTTACAAGCAAAATATGTCATAAGTGTTTGTAGAATCAAGCTGCGTCGAGTTTAGTTCAAAACATTACGATGCTGATTTTTCTATAATATATTATGACTATATATTTTTAAGAGTATGGTTTTACATAATATTTTTAAGAATATGATTTTGTCACCCTCAGCCTAAGGAATCGAGTATTTGACAATTTGAACATTTTATCTATTTGGAAATCAAGTGAGATATTATGCTACTATACCAGATACAAATATAAGTTAACAATATATTATACTGTTAATAAAGATGCTTAAAATATTTGTAATCAATATTCAATGTATTCAAGAATAGAAGCAGCAGATTTTTTTCCTTCCCACTAATAGAAAAGGAACAGAGACGTGTGCTCATGTGTATGACAAGTGACAAGTAGACAATTCCTTCTGCAAACAAAATAGTATAGGAACCTATAGATATCAGGAACACATCTATTATATCAAGAAATGTGTCACTCCTTGTGGTAGTTGTGATAATAGATTAAAAAATATATTTAAGTTAAAAATTTAATAATTAAATATTTTTTTGATCAATCACAGTAAATAGTAAATAATGACACATAAAATTACACATTTCTTTGAAATATTAGATGTGCTCCCATATATATCCAACAGAAGTAAACAATCAAAGACAATCAAAGATAATTTCTTCCTACATAACAAAAAGATAGTAAGCTTCAGAAGGTACCTAATATCATTGGTCATTATGATCCTTCCATTACAAGTCCTAATAATGTGACACAAATGTCTTTAAGATACTTTATGCTATCTATATATTCTGCAACAAATTACCCTCAACAGAACTTTAAAATCATATTTTTATAAGTTTCTTGGTGGCAAACAAATTGTGTATCTAATTCCAAATTCACATACAAGACTTCAAAATCCTCACTTTCTCACTACCCATATGATGGAAGGAGATAAGTATATTCAAGCATCATCAAAAGGAAAAAATGTTGAAAGCTTATCTTCTAGCTCAGAGTTACAACATCAAAATCCAAGGAAGAAAAAGAACAAGATAGAGAACAAAAGGAGGTTCAGTGATGAACAAATAAGATCACTTGAATGCATATTTGAGTCAGAGTCAAAGCTTGAGCCAAGGAAGAAGTTGCAGCTTGCAACAGATCTTGGTTTGCAACCTCGCCAAGTTGCAATATGGTTTCAGAACAGAAGGGCTAGGTGGAAATCAAAAAGGATGGAGCAAGAGTACAGAAAACTCAGAGATGAATATGATAACTTAGCATCAAGGTTTGAGTCTCTAAAGAATGAGAAGGAATCTTTACAATTAGAGGTATAATTTATGGTTCTTTTAGCATTATTACTTATAGTTTTAAAAAATTGTGTTCTTGCAACTGTAATTGCGACCGCATCTATCATATATTTTCCTGTAATTATTCACAATTGCTGTAAATGCAATATAATCGAGTTTGCTACGGCAACTGTAATTGAAAACCATGCACTGCATATGATAGAACATTATGATGTGGTTTGATCTATTTAGCCGAACTCACCTAATGAGATTAAGATTCGGCAGTTGTTGTACATCAATTTTTATACACTACTTTTATAGTGTTGTTGATGAGCATAGGCAAATAACTAGTAAACAATGTGTAATTATTATGAGTGTGAATAGCAAAACTGATTGTATTATTTGTTTTTTATTACAAACAGTTGCAGAAGCTAAGTGATTTGACGAGGGAATCTCATGAAGTGAAAGTAGCCAAGGAAAATAGCACAGAAGATGGTGTTTCTGGCAGTGGATACAATAATTGGAGGGTTGAAATGAAGCCAAGTTTTTCAAATGAGGGTTTGGAAGACATAGAAGGCATGCATTATTCAGATGATCAAAATGAGAAAAGCATAAGGAGTGAAAAATCTGAGGAAATAATACAACAACAAGTTCTGAGAATGGATGAACATGAAGAAATTCCTTTGCCATCACTTGAAAAATGGTACAATGTGGATCCAAGTGGTATCTTAGATCAATCATGCAGCAGTTCACAATGGTTAGATTTATGGACTTGAAAAAGTGAAACAAAACCACACTCTTGCATATTTGATGTTAAAATATGTCTCAGAGATGAAGTTTTGTAGGCTTGATTTGGATAGAGATAGAATTATGATAGCCTTACTTAATTTATTCTTTAGAGATTTGGAACAAGAAATAATGTGCCATGTTTGTGTTCATGCTTCATGCCTTTGCAATCAGTGTGTGCCTGTGTTGTTTATATTATTTTTATCTTATTCATTTTCCATTGTTGGGTTACAAGGGGTTTATTTAAATCTATGACCTCTATACATTCTTAATTTACCATATATTCTTATATTAACATGTGTGGTCATTATTACTCATTAGGACATGACTAGGACACAGGTACATTTGGACTTAATGAAGCTGAGTTTGTCAATTTCTTAGCTAGTGTTAAAGACCCATTTGCATTTTATACTGTGTATAGAATCAATGCAAGCGAAAAATCAACTTATTTCAGAATATGAATAGATTCCTATCCGGTTCTCCAGTACTAGGAATATGAGGGGATGATTTTTTTGAAGTTATTTAATTTAAAAATAAATTAAAATCTGAACCATTGAAAATTTATTATTGCCACATGTCATGATCTAAACTATGTACTGGTCTATTCTATAATTGAGAGAAGCCACACTCGAAAATCTGTCATATGATAAAGTGATCAAAGTTGTATAAGCATTATTCTTATGCTGGATAATATGGAAGATATACAAAGTCTATAAAAGGAATTGTTTGAGTTCATCTGATTTTCTTTTGATAGCTATTCTGACAATAGTACATTTTAATCCCTGAATATAATTTGTACCCTTCAATTTCCTCAGGAAAATAAGGAGGGAAATATAGGTAAAGTGTGCTAAACATGCTTGAGCATTCTAAATAATGAATTTAATTCTATGTTTAGTATATTTTATGAATGGAACATAAGAGTGTAACATTTTGGTTCCATTGAAAGATGTGAAACCAAGAATATTAATACAACGGAGGGGATCACCTGTCCTCAACGGTGTCTCATTCTCTGCCCCAAGTCAATCATATACTAACACGTGAATAAAATAAAAAATTTAAAAGCAAAATATAATAAAATGGAACATTCTGATTAGCTTAAGACATGAAGTGAAACACCGTTTATAACAGATTATCTCCGTCCTTAATCCAATGTTTTGTGTTTGGTCCACACGCCAATATAGCCAAAACATTACCATAAACTAGTCAAGAAGTTGTGACTGTTACAGCAACAGAACTCGTGTTGCAGAAGAAGAAATTAAAGGAAAAACAGAAAGAAGAGAAATAGAGAAGAGATAGTGATTAGGAAATGAAGATATTGCAAGAAGAAGAAAAGTGTAATTACTAGAAGAACTTATCAATATGAATCATGAATCAATCATCTCATTCATTAAACAACCTTCCTTATATAGTAACAAACAAACTAACTAACAAGCTAGAAAAGGAAAGTTTCTAAAAATAGAAAAACTGAATTACAAAATCTTTCTAATTTTAACACTCCCTCTTAATTCAGTTTCCCATCAAATTCTAAAACACCTATGTTCATCCTCATTTTTTCAAACCTCTCCTTCTTCAAAGGTTTGGTAAAGATGTCTCCCACTTGCACTTCACTCTTGCAAAACTCCAACCTCACTCTTCCTTTACAAACTTGATCTCTTAGGAAGTGAAAACGAGTTTCAATATGTTTGCTTTTTCCATGAGCAACTGGATTCTTAGCTAAGTTTATGGCTGATTTGTTGTCAACCTTCAACAGCAAGCAATCTCCTTCTTCTCTTAGCTTTAATTCTGCCATTAAAGTCATCAACCAAGCTGCTTGGCAAGTAGCCATACAAGCTGCCACATACTCTGCTTCACATGAGGATAATGCAACAATGTCTTGCTTCTTTGAGCACCATGATATAGGAGAATCACCAAGCAAAAACAAGTAGCCAGTAGTACTTTTCCTATCAAATTTATCCCCACACCAATCAGCATCACTATAGCCAATGATCTTCTGCTCAAACCTTGCTGTTTTTGTAGGAAACATCAAGCCAAGACCTAAGGTGCCCTTTACATATCTGAGGAGCCTCTTAATTGCAATGAGATTATGCTTCTTTGGTGTCTCCATATGTCTGCTGACCAAGCCTACTCCAAAAGCAATATCTGGCCTAGTGTTGCATACATATCTTAGACATCCCACCATCTGCCTATACAAAGTTTTGTCCACCTCTTCACCCTCATCAACATTAGTAGATGAAACATAAGCCTAATAGGTGTTGAAACTGAGTTGCAGCCCTCCATATTGAATATTCTAAGCACATCAGAAGTATATTTCTTCTGGTGCATAAAGATTCCAGCCTTGGTCTTGGTGAATTCTATCCCAAGAAAGTAAGATAGATCACCTAAATCACTCATTTCGAACTCAGCCTTCATGCTATCTTTGAATGCAGTGATTTCTTCAACTTTACTTCTAGTCACTAGTAGATCATCAACATACAAGCAAACTACTAGCAACTCATTCAAAACTGACCCCTTTATGTACACCCCATGTTTTGCACTGCATTTGACAAAGCCTAGCTGCAACAAGAACCCATCAATTCTCCTATTCCATGCCATTGGGGCCTGCTTAAGACCATAAAGAGCCTTGTGTAATCTGTAAACATAATTCTCCTTGCCTGCAATCTCATATCCAGGAGGTTGAGTGACATACACTTCCTCTTCAAGAGGACCATTTAAGAAGGCTGCTTTGACATCCATTTGTTGAATTGACCAACCATTGTAGCTTGCTACTGAGATCACAAGCCTTATGGTTTCCATTCTTGCAACAGGAGCAAATACCTCATCATAATCTATGCCTTGCTTTTGAAGAAAACCTTTTGCTACTAGTCTTGCTTTGTATTTGGTCACTTCTCCTTTTGGATTTAGCTTCACCTTATAGACCCATCTTACATCAATAGCCTTCTTGCCATTTGGTAATTGAGTGAGCTCTCATGTGTGATTCCTTTCTATAGAGCTTATTTCATCTTGCATAGCATTCAACCAGTGTTCTTGCTTGACTGCTTCATCATAGTTTACTGGTTCCATTTCTGCTAGGAGAGCAATGTGCACCAGCTCACCTTCATCATTGATTTCTGAGTCTGGAAATACCTCATAGTCACTCAATCTTGGTGGAGGTTGCCTGACTCTGCTTGGTCTTCTTTCTGGTTGAACTTCTGTAACAATTGATGGCTGCTCAGCCATTCTTGCAACAGGAGCAAATACCTCATCATAATCTATGCCTTGCTTTTGAAGAAAACCTTTTGCTACTAGTCTTGCTTTGTATTTGGTCACTTCTCCTTTTGGATTTAGCTTCACCTTATAGACCCATCTTACATCAATAGCCTTCTTGCCATTTGGTAATTGAGTGAGCTCTCATGTGTGATTCCTTTCTATAGAGCTTATTTCATCTTGCATAGCATTCAACCAGTGTTCTTGCTTGACTGCTTCATCATAGTTTACTGGTTCCATTTCTGCTAAGAGAGCAATGTGCACCAGCTCACCTTCATCATTGATTTCTGAATCTGGAAACACTTCATAGTCACTCAATCTTGGTGGAGGTTGCCTTGCTCTGCTTGATCTTCTTTCTTGTTGAACTTCTGTAACAATTGGCTGTTGCACAGAGACATCATTTAAATGGATCTGAGGTGATCTGTGTTGATCAGTTTTTGACTCATCCCAGTTCTATCCTTGTGATTCATCAATCCTCACATCTCTACTAATCATGATCTTCTGAGTTAGAGGATTGAAGAGTCTATATCCACATGTTGAGTGATAGCCTAATAGCACCAATCCCATGCTTCTGTCATCTAGCTTCTGCCTTTGCACCTTAGGAATGTGCATGTAAACAATGGAGCCAAACACCCTAAGTTGGCCAACACTTGGCTTTAGGCCAGACCAGGCTTCTTCAGGAGTGATTTCACCTAGCCTTTTAGCAGGACATCTATTTAGGATGTATGTTGCTGTTGTAACAGCTTCTCCCCAGAATCTCTTTGGCATCTGTTTTGTCTTTAACATGCTTCTGGCCATGTTTAAGATTGTTCTATTCTTCCTTTATGCAGTGCCATTATGCTGTGGAGTATAGGCTGCAATTACCTCATGCATCAAGCCTTCTTTGGTGCAGAAATCTCTCCATTCAGCTGACACATACTCACCCCCTCCATCAGTCCTTATGCATTTTACCTTCTGCTCACTTTGTTTTTCAACTTGTGTCTTGAATTCAATAAAAGTGACAAGCACATCACTTTTATTCTTCAATAGATAGACCCAAGTTTTTCTTGTGAGATCATCTATAAAGGTAACAAAATACCTATTACCCCCTAGTGAGTGCTCTTCAAGGGGTCCACATACATCAGAGTATATCAATTCAAGTGGTTTAGATGATTTTGTTGGAATGTAATTCACAAAAGACTTCCTTGCTTGCTTACTTGCTAGACACACATCACATAGTTCACCTGGAATTCTGATTGGAGGCAGACCAGTAACACTTTCAGCCTTGCATAAGAGATCAAGACCTTGGAAACTCAAATGTCCAAATCTTTGATGCCAAACTCAACTCTCATGATATCTGTTTTGGACAACATACACTCTTGAGCATCAACATGAATCCCAATCTTGAAGGTTCTGTTTGTTGAAAGTGGAACCTTCAAGATTAGATTCTTATTTCCATCAAACACCTTCAACTTTCTATCTTCCATGAGCATAGTATATCCCTTTTCAAGAAGCTGTCCAAGACTCAACAAGTTACTTCTCATCTTGGGAACAAATAGTACATTCTGAATGCAGGAATGATTTCCATCCCTTCTTTGAATTGAAATGTCACATATTCCTTCAGCTTCAATGCAGCTATGATCTGAAAACTTAACTTTGCTCTTAGAGGTTTCATCCAGAGATACAAACCATTCCTTGTGGCATGTCATATGATTGGAGCACCCTGTGTCTAGGTACCAACAATCATCCTTTCTGTTGTCCTTCTCTGTTGTTACCATGAGGAGAACCTGATCTTCATCAGATTCATTTTCTTGGGCTAATTTAGCCTCAACATCTCCTCCTCCATTGACAAGTCTGCTTCTGCACTCAGAAGCATAGTGCCCAAAGATCTTGCATCTGAAACACTGAATCTTCTTCTTATCT